>NC_090384.1:48929025-49220316 GCF_036365525.1 Heterodontus francisci
TGAATCTTGCTGTTTTTTAATTGGGATCAATTTGGCTTCCCACGTCCAATTTCTCTTGTTTGTCTGTGGGCAAAATCCACAACGGTAACCCCCAAATTTCTGTTATGACCAGGTGAGAAAGGGGTCTTGGATTCCATCTCAATATTCACCTGGTCTTACTGTAACAGGGTTTAATTTTAAACAGTTTTTTTTTTTAGCTCCCCCTTAGTGAATCCAATTATAAGGCAAAGAAACTAGCCAAACAGGTTTTCTTAGGTATAAAGAATAAAGGTTGAACTTTATTAAACTTAAACTCTAATTTGGTTAACGCCTACAGATACGCAATGCGCCCATGCTAGCATGCATACACGATACACACATGCAGATAGAGACAGAAAAGAGCATAAGAAATAAAGTGGAACAGTTTGAGGCAATATCTGGAGATGGTTTTGGTTACTGTTCTTCGAGTTCACTGTAGGTTTTGCTTTTTGTTGGGGCCCAGTATTCTTAAACCTTGTTCGATGTTGGAGACTTTTCTCTTTTGTGGTTCATGTGTCCTCAGTGAGTCCAGAGGCTTGTGAGAAACAGATGGAAGCAGACAGGAGAGGTCTTCTCACTCCAGGAGCAAACAGTCTTTCTCAGTTCAAAAACTCTGTGGCTAATTCAAAAAACCACGGACCAGCCAGTTAGTCATGTGACCAGCTGGTTTACCCAGTCCTGGCTTTTGTGGATTGTATCACCTTAGCAGTCTCTGGAATGCTCTTCCTTACACCTTCAGTGTATGGTGATCAAAATCCATTGTGGGTTGAATGTGTCAGCGAATGGTCCTTTGTCTCCACAAGCACTGTCTGTTAGTATGCAAATATTTTCCAGCTAAGTGTCTGGCATCCCTTGTAACAGGCCTTCTCTTCCCAGCAACAGTTTAAAATCACTGTTCATATGACAAAATTAATATGCCTCATTCTTGGTAGGTGGGGGCCTGCATGACACTAAGATACCATTCCCTGGACTTAAAAGATCTTTCAGCTTTCCAATTATCTAGCTTGTGGATAATTCTAAGTATTATTCCTCCTTAACCCTCAACTGTTCCCATTCCAGCATTAACTGAGGGGAGCCAAACCTGAATTTGGAATTTTAAATTCTTTGTTTTCTAATTTTAATTGCTTGGATAGGTATGTTTGTTTATTCTGATTATTTCATTAATTTGTATGTAAAAAGTCAGTTTCTCTTGGTTTGGATTTTTTAAGACTCAGCTGATTTTCAACCCTGTTGATGGTGCACCTCTCCTGGTTCTACCTTACATCTTCAGTCACTTCCTCTGTCCAATTTACATGTACAGTCTTGTCATCTCATTGCTGCATAGGCACTGGTGGAGCCTCACCATCCAATAAAACTATCATTTCATTGCCCATTAAAATGCACATCATTACTGTTCAGTTCATTTTTTTTCATTTAGTATGTGGATGATTATCTCCAATGTTTTGTGCAGGGCAAATTGTAAGTTCTAACATACTGTTGTGTTCTTGTAGTACCAAGATAACTTTGTCCCTGGTTTGATATTGCTTAAACAAAATTTTTTTTGTTAACAAGCGATTTTTCTTTCTTCATTCATGAGATGTGGACATCACTGGAAAGGCCAGCATTTATTGCCCATCCCTAATTGCCCTACACTTTGAGAAAGTGATGGTGAGCTGTTATCTTGAACCACTGCAGTACACGTAGGTGAAGGTTACTTTGTCGTGATGGTTTGGTACAACTGAGTGTCTTGTTAGGTCATTTCAGAAGGCAGTTAAGAGTCAACCACATTACTGTGCATTTGGAGTAACATATAGGCCAGACCAGGTTCAGAGTGAGTTTTTTTTAAACTCCAATAAAGCATTTTTTAAAGTTTCAGGACTCAAATTGAGTACTTCAAGTTTTGTTTTAGACTAATGATCTTGATTCTACAGATATCTGAAGAATTTTTAAATAGAATGGACAGCACAGAAGCAGGCCATTCACCAAATTTCAGAGCATGGTCACAAGGCAGAATAAATCTTAGCCTCTCAAAGGCCCAGTTTAAACCAATTCGAGGTCCTTTATAAGCTTCTGAAAGAAAATGCTTGAGGAAAGCAGCCATGGTGATTAGTTGTAAAGCCAACTATGAGTACTCCTGTTTCTGCATTAATACACATCATCATGTGCTCTCTGTGGGTAAAAGGAATAAAATCTGCTTTCTAGCAGTGTGTGGAGTCACCCATGTTTCTATAAATCTGTTTTGTGTAGGTTTATATTAGAAAATTCTCATAAAGGGTGCTTTTAAAGCTATATGTATGAGCTTTAGGAGATACATCATAGCCCCATAGGCTTTAAGAAATAAAAAAAATGTAATAGCTTACATTTATACAGTGTCTATAACACAAGAAAATGTCCCATGGCATTTCACAAAGCCATATAGAAGCATCAGACAGTGAACCAAAGGAGAGGTTATTAAGAGGGGTTGAGAAAACTTAACAAAAGAAATAGACTTTTAGAAGGATCTTAAAGGAGGGGAGGGAGGTGAAGAGGCAGAGTGGTTTCGGGAGGCAATGCCCAAGTGTGAAATTTAGGCCTGTAAATGCACGGTCACCAATGGTATGACAAAGGGATGGGGACTTGCGCAAGAGAGCAGTGCCAGAAGAACAAAGTTTGGAAGGGGTTGTAGGGCCAGAAGAAAGGTGCAAGAAATATAGAGTGGGGATATTGGGGGATATTAATTATCCTAATATAGACTGGGATAATAATGTAAAGGGCAGAGAGGGAGAAGAGTATCTGAAGTATGTTCAGGAGAATTTTCTACATCAGTATGTTTCCAGTCCAACGAGGGAGGAGGCATTGCTAGATCTGGTTCTGGGGAATGAGGTGAGTCAAGTAGATCAAGTGTTAGTAGGGGAACATTTAGAGAACAGTGATCATAGTACCATAAGGCTTAGATTAGCTATAGAAAAGGACAACGGTCAAGGCAGAGTAAGAACATTTAATTGGAGGAGGACTAATTTCAGTGAGGTGAGAATGTACCTGGCTCAGATAAAATTAGATTGAAAGATTGGCAGGCAAAACTATAATAGAACAATGGACTGCCTTTAAAGAGGAGATTGTTTGGGTACAGTCGATGTACATTCCCATGAGAGGGGAAGATCGGGCAAACAAAGCCAGAGCTCCCTGGATAACAAAAGCGATAGAGTAGGATGAAGCAGAAAAAAGGTGCTGATAACAAATGTCAGATTGATAACACAAGTGTGAACCAGCCTGAATATAGAAAATTCAGAAGGGGTGTGAAAAAGGATGTGAGAGGCAAAGAAAGAGTATGACAAGAGAATGGCAACTAACATAAAAGAGAATCCAAAGGTCTTCTATATAGGCATAGAAATAATAACAGGGTAGTAAGAAGAGAGGTGAGGCTGATTAGGGACCAAAAAGGGGATCTATGCATGGAGGAAGAGGGCATGCCTGAAGTACTTTGCATCTGTCTTTATCAAGGAAGAAGATGGTACCAAAGTCATAGTGAAAGAGGAGGTAGTTGAGATACTGGATGGGCTAAAAGTTGGTAAAGAAGGACTACGAGGAATAAAAAGACGGGTTTAGAATGCATGTATGTAAGTGCACTAAGTGTGGCGAGTAAGAAGGACAAATAGCTGTGTGGGAATATGATGTAGTGGCAATAACAGAAACATGGCTTAAAAATGGTCAGGACTGGGTGCTTAATATCGAAGGATACAAAGTGTTCAGAAAAGATAAGGAAGGGAAAAAGGGAGGTGGGGTGGCAGTACTGATTAGGGAAGACATTTTGGTGTTCAAAAGGGAGAATGATCTTGAGGGGGCAAAGACAGAATCCATTCAGTTAGAGTTAAGAAGAAGGAAGGATATGATCACACTACTGGGAATATTCTATAGGCCTCCAAATAGTAAGAGATAGAGGAGCAAATCTGCAGGGAAATCATCGAGATGTGCAAAAACTATAGCGTTGTGATGGTGGGGACTTCAATTACCCAAATATCGATTGAGATAATGTTAGAGTAAAGGGTAATGAGGGGAAGGAAGTTCTGAAATGTGTTCAGGAGAACTTCCTTGACCAGTAAGTTCTTGATTCAACTAGGAAGCAGGCATTGCTGGATTTGGTGCTGGGGAATGAGGTTGGCCAAGTGACCAAGTGTCTGTGGGGGGACACTTGTGCAACAGTGATCATTGTATTGCAAGGTTTAGATTAACAATGGAGAACAGTAAGCAACAATCTAAAGCAGAACCTCTAAGTTGGAAGAGGGCTAACTTCAATGGGATGAGAGGGGATCTAGCCAAGGCAAAATGGAACCAAAAGTTGAGAGGAACAATGAGTGATCTTTGAGGTGTTGTTTCAGCTGCAGGCTAAGTACATTCCAAGAAGGGCAAAAAGTAAGGGAACCAGAGCCAGGGCTCCTTCGATGATGAGAGAAATAGAGAATATGATGAAACAAAAAAATAGGATCTACGATGCATTTCAAGTGAGAACCAGGCCAAATACACCAAGTTGAGAGGGAAAGTGAAGAGGAATTTATGACTGGCAAGGAGAGAATATGAGAATACAATGGCAGTTAATGTAAAAGGGAACCCAAAAATCATCTACCAGCACGTAAATAGTAAGGAGGTAATAAGAGGGAGTGTGGGGCCTATGAGGAACGAAGAGGGTGATATATGCCTAGAAGCACAGGGCAAGGCTAGAATACTAAATGAATACTTTGTATCGGTGTTTACTAAGGAAGAGGATGGTGACAAAATATTGGTAGAAGCGGAGATAGTAGAGGTAATGGGGTGAAAATTGATGGGAAGGATATATTGGTAAGGATGGTAATGCTTAGAGTGAATAAATCACCTGATCTGCATGGCTTACATCCCATGTTGCTAAAGGAAGTGGGAGTGGAAATGGCAGAAAGGCTTGCCATACTCTTCCAATTTTCCCTAGATACGAGGGAGGTGCCAGAAGATTGGAGAATAGCACCCTTATTCAAGAAAGGGTGCAAGGACATTCCTAGTAACTACAGGCTAGTCAATTTAACATCAGTGGGTAAGCTTTTAGAAACAATAATCACGGGAAAAAATTCAACAGGCACTTGGAGAGGTTTGAGTTAATTAGGGAGAGCTAGCATGGATTTGTAAAAGGCAGATTATGCTTGATTAATTGAATATTTTAATGAAGTAACAGAGAACGTTGAAGAAGGAAATGCAATGGATGGTGTCTATCTGGATTTTAAGAAAGCATTTGATAAAGTATTGCATAAAAGGCTGGTGAACAAAATCGAGGCTCATGGAATAGAAGGGTCAATGCCAGTTTGGATTTTAAAAATGGGCTTAAGGGCAGAAAACAGCAAGTTGTGGTAAATGGTTGTTTTTCAGACTGGTGGATGGGAAACAATGTTGTTCCCCAAGGTTGAGTGCTAGGACCATTGTTTATTTTGATATCTATAAATGGCTTGGATACTGGAATACAGTGTAAAATTTCAAAATTTGCTGATGGTACCAAAATTGGAGGTGTGTCAGACAGTGAGGATGATACCAATCAACTGCAACAGGACATAGATAGGCTAACAGAATGGACAGACAAGTGACAGATGGAATTTAATATAGAGATGCGAGGTGATATGTTTTGGCAGAAGGGATAGGGAAAGGCAATATAGACTAAATGGTACAGTGCTAGAGAGCATACAGAAACAGGATGACCTGGGGGTTGTTACGACCAGGTGAGAAAGGTGTCTAGGGGGTCCCTTTCAGCCTTCACCTGGTCTTACTGTAACAGGGTTTAATTTTAAACACACCGCGTTTTGCGCTCCCCCTTGGTGAATCCTCGTTCACCACGTTCCAATTATAAGGCAAAGAAATGAGCACAAACTGGCTTTCTTAGGTTTAGAGAAGAAAAGTGAAATTTATTAAAACTTAAGCTTAAACTCTAATTCGGTTAATGCCTACGGATACATGCCGCACCCCACGCTAGCATGCATATGCGATACACACATGCAAATAGAGACAGAAAAGAGCAGAAGAAAAATAAAGTGGAGAGGTTTGAGGCAATATCTGAAGATTGTCTTCGAGCTCACTATAGAGTCCTTGCTTGTAGGTAATTCTTGCTTTTTTTGGGGCCCAGTATTCTTCAACCTTGTTCACTATAGGAGACATTTCTCTCTTGGGGTTCCTGTATCTTCAATGGATTCCAAAGCCGGTGAGAAAGAGATGAGAGCAGACAGGAGAGAGATGTTCTCAATCCAGGAGCCAGGAACTTTCTGGGTTCAAATTCTCGGTGGCCAATTTAAAACTCTCAGTTCAAAACTCTACAACAGTCAGTTAGTCATGTGACTAAACTGGTCTGACCATGTATTCTGTGTATGGGGAGCAGGGACTGGTTCCTTTGTTCCAACACTGCTAGTATGCAAAAAATGTATTTCTGGCTAGGGGCCTAGCAATTCCTTGTGATAGGCCCTCTTTTCTTTCCAGCAACAATTTGAAGTTTAATGTCTATGTGGCAAAATTAATGTGCCTCATTCTTGGCAGGTGGGGGCCAGCATAGCAGGGTTCATTTGCATAGATCTTTGAAGGTGGCAGGACATATTGAGCGAGCAGTTAGCAAAGTCTATGGGATCCTGGGGCTCGCAAATAGAGTCATTGAGTACAAAAGCAGGAAAGTTATGCTGAACCTGTATAACATCTTGCTTAGGCCAGTATGGTCACCACACTTTGGGAAAGATGTGAGGTTCTTTGAGAGGGTGCAGAGGAGATTTACCAGAATGGTTCCAGGGTTGAGGGATTTTGAACAACAAGGTTAGGTTGGAGAAGCAGGGGTTCTTGGAGCAAAGGAGATTGAGGCAAGATATGATGGAAGTGTACAAGATTATGACTGATTTAGATAAGGTGGACAAGGAAAAGCTGTTCCCGTTATCTGATGGAACAAGGACTAGGGGATCCAGATTTAAGTTTTTTTTTGAAGCTTTGGCAAGAGATGCAGGGGGAGTGTGAGGAAGAACTTTTTTACACAACGAGTGCGAATGACCTTGAACTCGCTGCCTACGAGGATGCTGGAAGCGGAGACGATGAATGATTTCAAATGGAAATTGAATGGGCACTTGAGGGAAATAAACTTGCCGGGCTACAGGGATTGAATGGGGAGTGGGATTGATTGGATTGCTCTACAGAGAACTGGTATGGACTCGCTGGACCGAATGGACTCCTTCTGTGCCATTCTGACTCTATGACTTTATGACTTTCAGTCACCAGGACCAGATGAGATGCATCCAAGGATACTGAGGGAAATTGCAGAGGTACTGACCATAATCTTCCAATCCTCCTTACATACGTAGGTGGTGCTAGAGGATTGGAGAATTGCCAATGTTACACACTTGTTCAAAGTGCAACTGCAAGCCACAACAATGGGAATGCTTTGGAAATGATAACCTGGACAAAATCAACAATCACTTGGACGTGTTGGGTAATTAAGGAAAGCCAGCACGGATTTGTTGAAGGCAAATTGTGTTTAACCAACCTGATTATGATTTCTGATGAGTTAACAGAAGGGGTTGATGAGGATAATGTGGTTGGATAAGTACCTGAAGAGAAATAATTTGCAGCACTACGGGAAAAGGTGGAGGGTTGGGACTGTCAAATTGTTCCTGCAGAGAGCCAGCACTGCCTTAATGGGCTGAATGATTTTCTTCTGTGCTGTAGCCATTCTATGATTCTAGAAGAGGTTGTTAAGATAAGGAAGTTTGAGGCATAGGGTGAAACTAGCAGTCCATCAGTTATGAGCGGGGGGGTGGGGGGGTGCGGGGTGATAGGCAAGCAGGACTTGGTGTGGAATATAATATGAACAGAATTTCGGTTGAGTTGACGTTTGTGAAGCAAAGCAGACCTGCCAGGAGAGCATTAGAGTAATCTAGTCTGGGGGTGGGAAAGGCATGTATGACAGTTTCAGCAGGAGATGGGCTGGGGTGTAGGCAGAGGCGAATGATACCAAAGTAAAGTTACCAAAGTCTTTATGATGGAGAGGATATCGAGTTGGAAGCTCAGCAAATAGGATGCTGGGGTTATGACTAATCTGGTTTAGCCTGAGGCAGTGGCCAGGGTGGGATGAAGTTGATGGCAAGGTTAAGGACTTTATGTGAGGGGGCTGAAGATCACCTTTGTTTCACTAATGTTCACCTGGAGAAAGTTATGGCTTATCCCAGACTGGAAATCAGCCAAGCAGCCTGATAGCACAGCGACAGTGGAGAGGCTGAGAGCTGCTGGAGAGGTGAAGCTGGATACCACTGGAATTTTTAATTAATTCGGGGGATGTGGGTGTCGCTGGCAAAGTATGCATTTATTGCCCATCGCTAGTTGCCCTGAAAAGCTGGTGATACAGTTTGATACAACTGATTGCTTACGCCACTTCAAAGGGCAATTAATAGTCAACCATGTTTGTGGGTCTGAAGTCTCATAGAGGCCAGATTGGGTGAGAGTGACAAGTTTTGATTCCCTAAAGAGCATTAGTGAATTAGTTGGCATTTTACAACATACAGTTTCATGGTAATTGTTTCTTAAATAGGATTAAATATGATGGTGGAATTGTAACTGATATTGTCCGGATTCTCTTTGTAGTTCTCTGGACTACAAGTGTAGTAACAACCACTACACTCGTGTACCCTAGTCTCCTGGTGACATCACTAAGGGACAGTAAGTAGATGAGAAAAAAGAGCTCCTAACACAACACTGTAGGTAGGACCAACACAGAACACGCTGATCATTTACAGGGAACAATGCTAAAATCAGTGAGAGAGCAAAGGATCCAAGTATTGTTCACAGATCATTGAAGATTCGCAACTGATGCAGACAAGCTGCAGCAAAAGCAAACAAGGTATTAGTTGTGTTATGACCAGGTGAGGAAGGGATCTCAGGGTCCCCTCTTGCCCCTTCTCTGGTTTGGCCGTAACAGGGTTTATCTTTTTAAACAGTGATTTTAGCTTAGCACCTCAGTGAGCCCTTGCTCATTCCATTCTAATTACAATTGCAAATGAACAAATCAGACAGATTTCTTGGGTTTAAACAAGAAAGATGTAAGTTTATTAACCTTCTCACTCTAAACCGGTTAAAATTACTAAAATACGCGGCGCATCCATTCTCACATGCATATGAGAGGTGCACATACACACACAAATAGATAGAGAGGGGAAGAAAGAGTTGGGAGATTGAAGTAGATTTGATAATACATACAATAATTTCCTTAATGTAATGTCCTTAATTGAAGTTAAAGTCTTGGAGTCCCCGCTGGGGCAACGTGCACAATTTCAGGCTTGCTTCTCTGGTACCAGAAGGTCGAGCAGAGGTTTTGTTTGTCTTTTTAGTGGTTGCCTGTAAAGTTCTGTAGTCTTGCGGCATAGAAGCTGCCACTGTGACTTTGCTGGAGAGGGAGGCGGAGAGAGAGAGATGTCTTCCTTGTGAAGTTCAAAATTGCAATCTCTTGTTCATTCTGAGGCACAATTCAAAAACCTCAGCCTTACCCCAGCAGATAGGTCATGTGACCATCTCTGTTTGAAACAACAGTTCCTGGAGGGGTGTTGGAATTTCAGAGTCTTTCAGAAATACTTGGTGGGGGGGGGGGGGTGGAGTTTGGCTCTTAGAAAATCAAAGGGATGTCGATGTCTTTTGATTACCCTTTATTGACAAAACCAATCTCGCTAACTGAATCAGGAGCACCCCCATTGTTCCAGCTAGACTGGTACTTCTGTCTCTCAGCCAGCCTTTGTCTTCTCAAAATGCAAATGTCCTTGGCCATTTTTTAACTGTTCAGTTCTGCTTTTAAAAAAGTTATTTGCAATGTCCAGTAAGTTTCAAGCAGTGTTCCATATGAAGCAATTAATATGTTTCCATTTGGCAGTTGTGATTTCTGTCACAGTTGTATTATTAGAACTATTCAGAAATGAAACCATTCTGTCATTACACAGTTTGTTGACTACATCTGGAGCACTGCACCCACTTTTGGTCCCCCCCACATGATGGGTGATATTATGGCCTTGGAAAAAGAATTGCAGGAGAGCAATGAGAATGCTTAAAGAAAATGAGTTATAAATAGGCTTAAAGAACTTATTTACTCTAGAGCAGTGTAAACGTCGAACCTACCCAATAGAGGTAAATAAAATATAAAAGGACTAGATTGTGTACGTATTGATGCATTATTTCAGTATGATAGATCGGGGGTTGGGCTAGGGAAGGCATTTAAACTATGCAAATGTAGGAACAGGCTATGTGTTGGGTTGTTCTTTTCCCAGTGAATGCCTGGAATGCATTGCCTGCTTGTGCAGTGTGTGTTGCCTCTGTACGTTTCAAGGGAATTTTTGGCTGGGTAGAGATCGTATTATAGAGAAGATAAGTGGATTAATTGTTAATATGCACATGATCAATATGATCTTTACTAGATTCGACTGCCTGGGGGGAGAGAGAAATTTTCCAGAATCTTTTTCCATTTATTGGGTTTAGTGCCTCTCCATGGGGATTATATGGCTACAGGGTGGGGTAGAAAGTGTCTAATCGTGATACTCCAGATATCATGTGTTTGAGGCAGGCTGGAAGGATCAGCTGGCATTTTCCCGCCTATCATTTTCATATGTTTGCAATGGGGTCAAGGGATTAGAAAATGGGTCTCATGAATGTAATGAGAGGGTGGGAAAAGTGAGGAATTGGAGAGAGATGGGTTTACGGTTAGAGTAGGAGGAAACTTGGGAGATGATATGGTTTGTGGGCAAAGTAGCAGCAAAGGCAACTGAATGGATGGTCTCTATCTTTGTGACAAAGAATTCAGTGAACTCAAACTTGTTGGAGAATGCATGGGAGAGAGTTTAAGAAGGCTGCTGGTCGAAGAGAATAGGATTACTTTTGCTCTACAGGGTGATTGAACTATAGTGAGCAGAGATAAAATTACCATGGACATTGAATAAGGATCGTATTGGACTTGGTTGAAGAATAAGCACTCGTGTCAGGTCTTTGAGGGCTACAGCCTCAGAAGAGCAGCATCGCAGCATAAATCACTGCTTACAGGAAAGTAGAGAACATTGGAAAATAAAAATCAACAAAAAAGAAAATGTTTCGAAATTCTCCATGAGATCCCTTTTCCAAATCAATTTTCTACCTTCCCATCAGACCCCCACCCCCACAAACCTTCAGGGCATTCACTCTTTGTCAGGGTGCAATTCCATGGGCATTTGTCTCAGTGGCTTGCAGATCATGTGTGTAAAGGATTGAAGCTAAGGTTTACAAAGAAAATTACACAAGCTTTTTAATAGAATCAAATGATTGTCACCCTGATAGGTACCGAATTCTGATTTAAAATGTCGCTGATTACCTGGACCAGTGTGTTCAATGCAGTTATTAATTGATGATAATTGGATTCTTCCTGCAGTATTCAAGTGGGACAGGATACTTTATTAACATGTAGGAAGTGAAATCATTCCATTGAAAAACCAGTACTCCGTGGATTTTTTTATAGTTAAATTTATTTGATAGCATTATTTGGATGAGCAAACATCTTCAAACCTGTGGATGTCTGATCACTTTAATCTAATTATGGGAAATATCTTGATTTATCCTTCTAGAGAGGTCCTAATGTGACCCCATTGTAGCATCCAATTGTTTGCGATTCCAAGGTTTTTGCCTCCAATATTCTATCTGAAAATGTATTCCACACTTTAATGACTCTGTATATAAAGAATTTCCTGATTAGTCCTAAAAGTACCCTTTAATAGTTTTGATCTGCTTCTCCTAGTTCTACTACTGGAATTTATTTTTATATACCTTTAACAGTCTGTAGGATTACCACTAAATTGCCAATTTCAGGATTAAAATCCCAAATCTCTCCAATCTTTCATCTGATCTCAGATCCCTGCCCTTGGGGATCAGCATTATGACTCTTCTCTGCATTTGCTTAATTGTTTGAATGCCATTCTTGCTTCTTGGCGACCAACACTGAAGGCAGTATTTAAGGTGCGGTCTGACCAGATTTCGGCTCTGGATTGGTTGGACATGTTTAGCATTGAGTCATTGAAGACTCCTATGTTTCGTTCACTGTCATCCTTAGTTATTTCAACTCCATTCATAGAGTACACATGTAATTTATACGTTTTCTTCCAATGTGCAGCACTTTACATCTGTTTGCATTAAATTTGATCTGCCGTTATTTTGCCCAGATACATAAATTTTGCGGCTTATTCTGCAGCTTCCTAGCTGCCTCTTGCCATTTCCAGTTTGGTGTATCATCTTTGACTTGTTTGCTTGAAGTTTCTGAATTCAGGTCAGTTTTCTTTCATTTGTCCTCAGGGTGAGAGTCTGACAGGGTGGTGATAAGTCTTGTTCAATAATCCTTATACTTTATATTAACAGATTTGAAAAGCTAGAGACAGAAATAAGTCTGACAACTAACTCCTATTTATTATCATTGAGGTGCGAGTGACTGCCCTCAGCATCAAAGCAGCATTTGACCAAGTGTGGCATCAAGAAGCCCTTATGAAATTGAGGTCAACGCGAATCAGGGAGAAATTCTCTGCTGGTTGGAGTCATATCTATCACAAAGGAAGATGGTTATGGTTGTCGGAGGTCAATCATCCCAGTCCCAGGACATAACTGCAGGAGTTCCTCAGCATAGTGTCCTAGGCCCAACCATCATTAGCTGCTTCATCAGTGACCTTCCCTCCATCATAAGGTCAGAAGAGGGGATGTTTGCTGATGATTGCACAGTGCTCAGTACCATTCATGACACCTCAGGTACTGAAGCAGTCCGTGCCCACGTGCAGCAAGACCTGGACAATATAAGTGACAAGTAATATTTGCATGTCACAAGTGTCCAGCAATGACCATCTCCAACAGGAGAAAATCTAACCATCTCTCCTTGATGTTGAACAGCATAACCATCACCAGTGTGTGGAAGTGGGGGGGGAGGAGAAGGGAGTGGGGGGGGAGGAGAAGGGAGTGGGGGGGAGGAGGAGTGGGGGAGGGGTGGGGGAGAAGGGGAGGAGTGGGGGAGGGGTGGGGGAGAAGGGGAGGAGTGGGGGAGGGGTGTGGAAGGTGGCGGGAGCGGATATTAAGTCGAGATGTTGGACATGGATTGACAAAACTGCCCTGTACTGGATGGGGGTAGAGTTTTTTGAGTGTTGCAGTTGCATCCATCCATCCAGGTGAGTGGTGAGTATTTCATCATGCACCTAACCTGAGCCTTGTTGATGGGTGAGTGGTTTTGTGGGGTCAGCAAGCAGGTTCCCCTGCCGTTACACTGCTTTTGTAGCCATGGTGTTGATATGACTAGTCCAGTTATCTAGATTGGTGGTAGTGGAAAACTCTGCAATGTTCAGACTGTTCAAGGTCAAGGATAGGCTTTCTACTGCTTGTGATGATCAATGACTGGCGTTTGTCAGCAGGAATAGGCACCAACATGTTACACCACGGATATTTGACTAAATTATTGACTCAGCACAAAGATGTATATAATGTGTATAGCCAATCTAATGCCATCAAACGCATTCCGATTTAAAATGCATTTTCCCTATATAGTGAGTACCTGGCATTGTTTTTGTTTGCACAGGTAGTCAAAGTCTGCCTGCACACTTGATGTAGCAATGCGGAGTATTCCGGATAGATGTTATTCTGTCAGGTATGATCTTGATCTCTCCCATCCTCCTCTCCCCCCCACACCCCCAACTCCTTCTCCTCTCCCTCTCTCCCCCCTCTTTTCCCTCTCCTTCCCCCTCTCTTCCCCCTCTTTTCCTCCCCTCTTGCTCTCTCACCCCTCTCTTCCTCCCCTCACACACCTCTCTCCGACCTTCCTCCTTCCCCTTCCCCCCTCCCCATCCTCCTCCTCCACCTACACCCTCCCACCCCTCCCCCCTCCCCTCCTCCCCTCTCCCCTCCCCCTCCCCCCTACTCCCCACCCTCTCTCCCCTTCCCCCCCCTCTCCTCTCCCCACACCCATCTCTCCCCCCCCACCCCACTCCTCCCTTCTCCCCCACTCCTCCCTTCCCCCCACTCCACTCCCCCCCACTCCCCCACCCCCCACTCCCTCTCCTCCCCCCCCACTCCCTTCTCCTCCCCCCCCCTCCCTTCTCCTCCCCCCCACTCCCTTCTCCTCCTCCCCCCCCCCACTCCCTTCTCCTCCCCCCCCCCACACCCTCTCCTCCCCCCCCCCACTCCCTTCTCCTCCTCCCCCCCCCCACTCCCTTCTCCTCCCCCCCCCCACTCCCTTCTCCTCCCCCCCCCCACTCCCTTCTCACCCCCCCCACTCCCTTCACCTCCCCCCCGCACCCCCTTCTCCCCCCCCCACCCCCTTCTCCTCCCCCCCCCACTCCCTTCTCCTCCCCCCCCCCACTCCCTTCCCTCCCCCCCCCCCCACTCCCTTCTCCTCCCCCCCCCCACTCCTTCTCCTCCCCCCCTCCCACTCCCCTTCTCCTCCCCCCCCCACTCCTTCTCCTCCCCCCCCCACTCCCTTCTCCTCCCCCCCCCACTCCTTCTCCTCCCCCCCCACTCCCTTCTCCTCCCCCCCACTCCCTTCCCTTCCCTTTCCCTTTCCTTCCCCCCCCCACCCCACTCCCTTCCTTTCCCTTCCCCCCCCCACTCCCTTCCCTTTCCTTCCCCCCCCCCACCCACTCCCTTCCTTCCCCCCCACCCCACTCCCTTCCTTTCCCTTCTCCCCTCCCCACCCCACCCCACTCCCTTCTCCCCTCCCCACCCAACTCCCTTCTACGCCCCCCCCCTACTCCTACCCCCCCCACCCCACTCCCTTCTCCCCACCCCCCACCCCACTCCCTTCTCCCCTCCCCCACCCCACTCCCTACCCCCCTCTCCCCACCCCATTCTCCCCTCCCCCACCCCACCCCACCCCACCCCATTCTCCCCTCCCCTCACCCCACTCCCTTCTCCCCCTCCCCCCACCCTTCTCCCTTCCCCTCACCCCACTCCCTTCTCACCCACCCCCACCCCACCCTTCCCCCTTCTCCCCCCCCACCCCACTCCCTTCTTCCCCCCCCCCACCCACTCCCTTCTCCCTCCCCCCCCACACCCTTCTCCCTCCCCCCCCACACCCCTCTCCCCCCCCACACCCTTCTCTCTCCCCCCCCACACCCTTCTCCCTCCCCCCCCACTCCCTTCTCGCCACCCCCACCCACCCCACTCCCTTCTCTCCCCCACCCCACCCACCACCCACTCCCTTCTCCCCCCCCCCACCCCCCACTCCCTTCCCCCCACTCCCCCACTCCCTTCCCCCCCCACTCCTTCTCTCCCCCCCCACTCCCTTCTCTCCCCCCCCCACTCCCTTCTCTCCCCCCCCACTCTCTTCTCTCCCCACCCACTCTCTTCTCTCCCCCCCCCACCCACTCTCTTCTCTCCACCCCCCCCACCACACTCCCTTCTCTTCCCCCCCCCCCACCACACTCCTTCTCTTCCCCCCCCCACCACACTCCCTTCCCCTCCCCCCCCACCCCACTCCCTTCTCTTTCCCCCCCACCCACCCCACTCCCTTCTCTCCCTCCCCCACCCCACTCCCTCCCTTCTTCCCTTCCACAAAATTGTTAAGCACGGGTCGGCAATGTGTCCGTGGTATCAGCCAAGGCTGAATGTTAGCATGTCCTGCTGTTGGCCACCATGGACCTGCTTCAAAATCAGAGGAGTTGCAAAAGGATATGCACATTGCTGAATCATTAATTCCATTCCTGTCCCCTGCTGGAAGTATGAAGTAAACAAAGGCCACGGAAGCTGGACATGTTCCTTCACCCAGCAACATGCACTGCTTCAAGCAGGAAAGATGGCTCCAATGTATCAACATACGGACTGTGTTTCTGAAAAATTTCAAGCAAAAAGGGAATGCTATCGATCGCTGCTTTGATTCTGATGCAGATAACAAATCATCCCCATTCGAGACTGTGTTGCACCATCTGTACTTGAAATTTGCATTTGGAAAATAAAACATGAAGCATCTGTTTTTTCTCAGTGTTTTGTCAGTTACTGTTAATGAGATGATATGCAAAGTTTATAATAATTTTAACCAACATAATCTGAATCTGCAACCCTTCTGGCTTTGACTAAAGAAATCCCCAAAACGATTTTTAATGTTCCAGCATAAACTGAGTACAACACCTGACATTGACCACTTCCACCCAGAGAAAGACTGCTTTTTTTGTTCGTCATTTTTTTCTTAAGACTGTACATCAGGTCCAGGAGAGCTGTTGGCTTTTAGTTCCATTAATTGCTCTAGTACATTTTCTCTGCTGATAGTAATTTCTTTACGTTCCTCACTCTCATTAGCCCATTGGTTTCCCATTATTTTTAAAATGATTTTTGTATCTTCTACTGTGAAGACCAATACAAAATATTTGTCTAACCTCTCTACCATTTGCTTATTTCCCATTATAGTTTCTCTGCTGCTCTAAGACACCAATGTTTACTTTTGCTACTCTCTTTTTACATAATTGTGTAATCTCTTACAATCTGTTTTTATATTCCTTGCTTGTTTGTTTTATATTCTATTTTTCCCTTTGTATCAATTGTTTGGTCGACCTTTGCTGGTTTCTAAAACATTCCCAATCCTCAAGCTTACTATTATTCACACTATAGAATTCTCTTCTTTTAATCTAATACAATTCTTAACTTCTTTAGTAAGCCACAGATGTTCACTTTTCCCCATAGAGTTTTGTTTCTCAATGGAATGTATTTTCACTGACAATTTTGAATTATTTCTTTAAATGTTTTCCACTGCTGAACTACCATCATAACTCTTCATCCATTTTACTAATCAACTGTGTCCAACTTGCCCCTTATACCTATGTAATTGGCTTTATTGAAGTTTACAATTTTTGTTTTGGACTTAAGTATGTTGCTCTCAAACTTATTGTAAAAGTCTATCATAATTTGAGCACTCTGCCCATAGGAATCTTTACTACGAGTTTGCTAATTAACCCTATCTCATTACACAATACAAGAGCTAAGATAACCTTATCTCTGGCTGGTTTCATGACATATTGTTCTAGGAAACTGTCTTGAATGCATTCCATAAACTCATCTTCAGATTACCTTTGCCTATTTGATTTGTCCAATCTGTATGGAATTAAAGTCCCCATGAGGTTGGAACTCATGAGAGGGTTTTCTAACACGAGTTCCCTGGTCTTGGATTACCAAGTGGAGCTGCAATTCATGCATTGTTTCATCAATGGAAACAGATGATTCAATGACATAATCACATTGTATATCTACTGCACATTGCCAAAAATAATTCTGTCTTCCCTTTGATTGGTTCAGTGTTGGTACAAAGCTCCCCAAATGGTGCTTCAACCTCAGTCACATGAGATACTGAGATCACGACCAATTAGGCTGATTATGTTTCATTAGATTTTACTTGGGCTCATTTAGACTTTGACTATAGTGATTTGCTGCTTGGCTAAACTAGTATCACTAAAGCACTAAATCACTAAGTTCATTATTTCATTGTTGTTTTTGGGACTTGCCATGTGCAAATTCACTGCCACATTTCCCAAGTCAAAAATAATTCTTTGGCTGTGAGGCACTTTGGGGTTTCCTGAGATTTTGAAAGGATGCTATATAAGTGCAATTTTTTTCTTTCTTTAGAAGACTATAATGTACTGGACAAATCTGTGAATATTACACAGGTAAATGACAGTACTTAGCACAAAATTTATGTTTACAAATGATTACAAACTTTACCAATTACTTTGCCAAAAACAGCATAGGTGTTTCTTCCGTGCTACCCTTGAATATTAAACTGACCCTTGAAATATAAACACATTTTCCATGGATATCAACTAATATGGGATCCCTTGACAATTTGTAACCTGGTATCTCAAGCCTGACTGTTGCCATACTGCTCAATAATTAGCTCTTTTGAAGGCCACTTAAGAGCATTGATTAGCCTCAGGTGGGCAGGCCATGCCCGACTGCCGTACAGTTGACCAGAGGCGGGTAGCCCTCCCGGGAGCCTCCCGCTCAATTTTGTGCCACCCCCCCACCCCCCCCAACACCACCATCCGACCCGCTGGAGCAGCGTAAAATTCAACCCAGTGTATTTAAAAAAACACAACCCTATAAGACCCACTGAAGGTTGAAAAAGACACCTAGACACCTTTCGCACCTGGTCGTAACAGAAATTTGGGTGGTCGCAGACAAACACGAGAAATTTGAAGTAGGAAGCCAAATTGTTCCCAATCAAAAAAAAAGAGCAAGATTCCAATACAGGTTCTCTTGTGGTTGTGTGATTGAATGTTAACGTGTCTGCAACTGAAGCAAGTTGCTCGCCAAGCCAGGGTGAATTAACTTGGGATAAGTTAAAAGCACTGTTTAATGGAGGAGTTGAGAAAAATGGCTGAGCAGTGTGGGATGACTATACGTGGCAAGGCTAGGAAGTCTGAACTCCTAAGACTAGTGGCCAATCATTTTTCCCTTAAATCTGAAGAAGCAGTGTTAGAAGTAGACTGCTAGCAAAGATACAACTGGAACAAAAGGGCCTTGAATTAGAAGACATGGAAAGAGAAAAGGAGAAACAGGAAAAAGAGAGCAAGAGAGGGAGAAAGAAAGAGCCTTCCAGAAGAAACAGAGAGAGAGGAGAGAGAGAAAGAAAGGAGAAGGAAAGAGAGACAGGAGGGAGAGAGAGAGAGAGAAAGAATATTCCAGAAATAATCTGAAGAGAGCTGAAATGGCTTGAATTAACTAGGGAGTGACAGAGCAACCCCAGTTAAAGCATGGTCAATATGGAGGAGCAGACTTCAGGGCTGGGTACAAAATTGCTAAAACTCACTCAATTGCTTCCAAAGTTCAATGAGGAAGATGTGGACTTTTGTTTTTGTGTCCTTTGAGAAACTGGCAAGGCAGCTGAAATGGCCAACTGAGACCTGGTCTCTCTTAATACAAAGCAAGCTAACTCGAAAAGCCCATGAGGTTTATTCCTTGTTGCCAGATGAGAGTTCATCAAATTAGGAACTGACCAAAATTGCTATCCTCGGAGCATATCAATTAGTACCCAAAACCTATCGCCAAAAGTTTAGAACCCTCAAAAAGAGAGCTAATTAAACTTATCTGGAGTTTGAAAGAAGTAAGCAGCTGGCTTTTGACCAATGGCCAAGGGCTCTAAAAATACAGCTCAGCTATGAGACTCTCAGAGAAGTAATCCTGTTAAAGGACTTTAAAAACTCTCTCCCACTCTCAATAAAGACCCATGTAGAGGAGCAGTGGGTTCAGGGAGCCCAGTAAAGGCCTGCTACCCAACGGGACCTGACGACACGTGTTGGGTTCAGGTCGGGTCGTTCTTCCAGGTCCAGCCTTCGGGCTCGGGTCTGGGTCAGGCCAGGTCCGGGTCGGGGACACACACACAGCAAAGTAAGTGTTAAAAGTTAAAAACATACCTGAGTTGCAAGCCTGGGATGTCAAGCAGGGAAACTGAGTCTGCGCAGTGAGCGTCTGACATCATCACGCTCATGCTGCAGCATCCAGCAGATTGGGAGTTGGAAGGTAAGTGAAGGGAACATGTCTGTGGTCGGGGCGGGTTGGGCTCGGGGTGGGGGAGGAAATGGAGGGACTCGGGCCGGGGCCGGTTCGGGTCGGAGGTTTTTTTTTGTGACTTGAGCAGGCCTTTAGAGCCTGGCATGTGGCCGTTCTGGCCGATGAGTTTGCTTTAACTTATGTCAGTTTCCCAGGGGACAACCTTTCCTAATCACCCCACAAATCCAAAAAGGACAAAGGGTGGGAAGGTGATCTCTGCCCAGGCAGTTCTGGGAGAGAAAGGAAAGCAGGAGGCACAGGGGCCCTGCTCCAGCCAAAAAACAAGATTCTGTGAGCAGGAGTGAGACCCGGAGACCTGTGTGCTTCCATTGTAATAAGGTAGGGCATTTAAAAGCTGACTGCTGGAAACTAAAGGGAAAACCTTTTCCTAGGAAAAACTAAAGGGCGGCACAGTGGTTAACACCGCAGCCTCACAGCTTCAGTGACCTGGGTTCAGTTCTGGGTACTGCCTGTGCAGAGTTTGCAAGTTCTCCCTGTGACCGTGTGGGTTTCCTCCCAGATGTCAAAGACTTGCGGGTTGATAGGTAAATTGGCCATTGTAAAAAATATTGCTCCTAGCGTAGGTAGGAGATTTGGGGGAAGGTGGGGATGTGAGAGGGAAAAATGGGATTAATGTAGGATTAGTACAAACTGGGTGGTCAGCATGGACTTGGTGGGCCAAAGGGCCTGTTTCGGTGTTGTATCTCTCTGTGACTCTAACCTTTATGCTTAATAAGGGCACACCTGCACAGGACAGGACCCTGCTGGAAAGCACAGAGAAAGCTGCAGCTTTAACTGCAGTAAGAGTGCAACCCAGGAAGCCTACTATGGCCAATGCAAGAAAAGGTAATAGGATTCCTGAAGGTTATCAGGGTTTTGTGTCTGAAGGGAAAGTAACCCGATGCCCCTCAAGTGGGGCAAACAAGCCCATAGTGATTGTCAGGGACACAGGGGCCACTAGATCCCTTTTACTGGGAAACGGTCTGACCTTTACCCCCCAGAAAGTGCAGTAAACACCAAAATGGTGGTGAATGGTATTGGAGGGCAGTGTATGCCTGTACCTGTACACTGGGTGCACCTGGAGTGTGACCTAGTTTCGGGACTGGTGACCATAGCTTGTCTGTGGACAGGGTTGACCTGCTCCTAGGTAATGATCTGGCAGGGGGAAGGTGGTCGCCCTCCCCTCCCCAGTAGTGAAAGAAAGACACAGGAGGTGAGAGTGACAGGGCAATGGCGGGTGACAGACCCCTACAGCGTCCCCAAATGTGTAGTGCATCAGGCCACGATCAAACCAGCACCCCCCAGAGGATACTGCATTGTTATTGCAGGCAAATGACCACAAGGTCTACCTGTCCGAGACTTTCTTTGGAAAGTTAGGAGACCCAAGGGATGAATTGAATGGATTTTCCCGAGCTGGGGCTCAGCGAGCCGACCCAGTATTGAGAGAGTTAACACAGGCTGCCCAGTCTGCAAGAGAAGCAGAGGTAGTCCCTGATTGCTACTATTTTAAAGAATGAGGTACTGATGTGGAAAGGGAATTCTCCTCACAGACCTGAGGGCAAGGAGTGGACAGTAATTCACCAGTTAGTGGTGCCACAGAGTTTCAGGGGAGAAATATTAAGAAGGGCCCACAAGACTACAGTGGCTGTACATGCCAGTATACGAATGACCAAAGCACACATAAGACAGCAGTTTGGCTGGCCAAAACTCCACAAAGATGTGGTAGAGTACTGCAGGAGTTACCACATGTGCCAGTTGAGGGGAAACCCCAACCTACACTCCTAAGTCCTGTACCAGTGTTAGGAGGACCCTCCAGCTGAGGGCTGGCGAACTGTAAGGGACCCTTGCCGACAACAAAAGTGGCCAGGCAGGCACACGGCTGGCAAAAGTTTAGGTAGAGAAGGGGAAAAAGTGACCAAGAGGGAGGGTTAAAGTAAGTCCAGGAGGAATCCCAGATGAAAAGTCTGGTCAGGCAACCCCGAAAAATATGAAACATTAGACCCCCACATCCTCCTATGTAAATGCAGACTCTAGAAGCAGCTCACCAGAGTTGCTAACAGCATTTACGGGAACCTGTAGAGACAAAGAGAGACCTCTAGGGGGTACAGAAACTATGAGGGTGATGCCTCACTTAGTCAAACTGCCACAGGAGAGCACAGTCAGGTCTGCACACATACCTGCATGCAGAAATGTCCCAGAGAACAAAGGGGAATTTAACAAAGAATCCTCCCCCACAGTCAGAGGAAAAGGGAACCACATCCCCTGAAGGCAAAAGCCTTTGCATGACTTAACAAAGCACTGAAACAGAGTTCAGGATAGATCTTCCCACTACTAACTCTCCTGAAAAAAAAAATTACCTCAACAGGAACAAAACCCTAGGCAGTCATGGCTATGGACAAACTGAAGAAAAGCTTCCCCAAAGAACCACATGGCTACTTGGATGCCAAAAAAGGAGAAAATAAAGCAGCACTGACATCCACAAAAGACAATTTTAATAGGCTTTAAGATTGATGAATGAATGGAAATGAAAGAGAAATGAATGGTTTTTCTTTCTGTATCTTATATTTCTCTCAAACCTCTTAATGAAATGGGCCATTTTTTTTTCAAATCGCATTTCATTCCCCTGGGTGTGCAGCTGTCATGCAGGCCCCCACCTGCGAAGAATGAGGCACATTAATTTTGCCGCATGAACATTGATTTTTAAACTGTTGCTGAAGTAAAGAAAGAACTTTTTTAAAAAAAAACAGATCCTTGCCTGAAAAGACATTTACATAGTAACAGACGGTACTTGGAAAGGACAAAGGGGCTATCCCTGCTCTAATTTAATCCACAATGGACTTTTGATTACCAGACATGGAAGGTGGAGAAGCAAGCCTTCCAGGTTAACTGCTAAAATGGCCGAATACACAAACAGATGTGGTCAGACCAGTTTAGTCACATGACAGAGTTTAAAAAAAAATTTGAACTTGCCACTGAGTTTTAAAATACAGAAAGATGTTTACTCCTGGACTGGAAAAGACCTCTCTCCTGTCTGCTCTCATCTCTCTCACCAGCTTTGAAAATCATTGATGACATATGAACCTCCAGAGAGAAAAGTCTCCTACAGTGAACAAGGTTTAAGGAGAATACTGGGCCCCAACGAAAAGCAAGATCTACCGACAGCGAGCTTGAAGCACAATAACAAAAAACCCTCTTCAGAGATTGCCTCAACCCTCTCTATTTTTTCTTTTCTTTTCTGTCTCTATTTTCAAGTGTGTATCGCGTATGCATGCTAGCGTGGGGCGTAACGTGTATCCAAAGGCATTAACAGAATTAGAGATTAAGTTTAATAAAATTTCACTTTTCTTTAAACCTGAGAAATCTGGTTTCTTTGCGTTATAATTGGAAAACGGTGAACAAGGATTCACCAAGAGGGAGCTCAAAACAGTGTTTAAAAAATCAAACCCCATTATGATAAGACCTAGGTGAAGGCTGAGAAAGGCCCCAAGACACCTTTCTCACCTGGTTGTAACAATAGTTTGTTGATGAACACACTGAATCACTCAACATACTTATTTTTTTGTCAGAAACTGAGAATTCTATTGTCCAAAATAAGCTTTTAAACAAAATTCAATTAAATACATGTTTCACAATGATATGGTTAAATTTGTTAATTGAATTATTTTTTTTATATTTTGATATCTTTGCTATCATTTTACTTGACGGCCCCCAGCTCCTCCCAAAAACTTGGACTTGGACTTGTTTTCTTGACCAAAGCAATGATTCTGAAAGCATATTTTTTAATGCGCACACAATCTCCCAGGATTCAGCAGTAGCTTTAAGTTGTACAAATGATAAATGCTTCTCTTTCATCTTTTCGGACTAGGTTCCAAATTTATTGGAAAAAAAGAAAGATTAAACGCAAAGCTTTAGTCCGGTAAAATTTGCTGTGTTTTATGTAAACAATAGATTCTTATGGTTGAATTTTCAGGACCCCCTGGGGTCGGGAACGGAAGGGACAAAAATACCAGTGCTGGCTGACATATCAGTTTCACAACGCCATTCCCAACACTGGCAAGTTTCACCAGGATGGGGGGGGGGGGGGGGGTGGTGGCAGCACCAAGATCTCCCCGATTTATTAAGAAGGACAATAACATTGTTAAAAAGCTCACTGAGATCTCGTTGAGGGTCATGTTCTGATTTTGACGGGGTCAGAGACTGCACGCATTCAACCTGTTGAACGGAGGCAGACACACAGGGAATGAGTGAATGGCACCAAGTGGTCTCGG
Source organism: Heterodontus francisci (assembly GCF_036365525.1). Classification (NCBI taxonomy): domain Eukaryota; kingdom Metazoa; phylum Chordata; class Chondrichthyes; order Heterodontiformes; family Heterodontidae; genus Heterodontus; species Heterodontus francisci. The sequence continues at coordinate 48,952,803 of NC_090384.1, forward strand.
CCATAAGGAAACAGCTGCCATCAACTCAGCGCAGGTTGCAGGGAGAGTGAGCGGTAAGCGCTCGGGCAGTGCAAGGGGTCATCGCCCTCCTGGCATCACGGGGGATAAATGCAGGGTGCAAGGCTGCCAAATACAATTGGGGGACCACCTGAGCACAAGGAAGGCAGCAGCTGACAATGGGGGCACAAATTTCAAATTTTGGGTCCAGTAACGATGAGGAGCAACAGAATCAGGCAGAGCAGAGCCCCAGGAATCAGGAGGGTAGAGGACAGGAAGAGGGACAGACAGCACATGGAGACCATACCCTCAGCAAAGCAACTACTTGAAAAGACTAAACTACCTTGAGGTGACCAAGAACCAGTGCAGCAGGAGACTGCAACTCTCCAAAAAAATGGTCACAGAGATCTGTGCACTCATCGCCGAAGACTTCACACTTCACAGCACTGTTCGCTATGCTCCGTCAGTGGCTGTCAAAGTCACAGTTGCTTTGAACTTCACCTCTGGATCCTTCCAAGGATCAGCTGAAGACCTTGGTCACATCTTACAAATGGCTGCACGCCACTACATCTCGCAGGTCACTGATGCCCTATTTGCCAAAGCTGGACAGTAGATTCAGTGCAATGCAGACACAGCCTCACCAGCACAATGGCAGTGTGTTTCATTGCTGGCTTTCCCCTGGTGCAGGGCATTATCGATTACACCCATGTGGCCATCAAGGCACCTAGTTACTGGCCAGTGAGATTTATCAAAAGGAAAGTCTTCCAATCCCTCAATGTTTACTGGCCTGCGACCACAACAAGAGCTGCCTCCATGTGTGCACTTGCTTTCCTGGCAACTGCCATGGCTCCTGCATCCTGTGTCAGTCCAAGCTACTGCAGCTCTTCAGTCCTCCCCCCCCCCCCAAACTCTGTGGTTGGATTCTAGGGAACAGGGGATATCCCTTGAAGAGATATCTACTCACCCCTCTACGACAGCCAAAGACAGAGGCACAGAGGTGTTACAACCGAAGCCATCTGCTCACTAGGACCACCATTCAGTCGGCCATCAGGCTTCTGAAGATGTGGTTCCAATGCCTGGACTTGGCCGGTGGCACCCTGCAATACACTCCTGCAAGGGTCTTGCTCAGTGTGATGCTCTGCTGCACTCTCCATACCACGGCTATCCAGAGACGTGTGAACCTTGAAGCGGTTGAGGGTCTGGAGGAGACAACTAACCAGAGGAAGAGGAGGAGCAGAACATGGAAGAGGAGGAACAGCAGGTGGAGGGTGAAAATGCAGAATACTGAGATGCTGCGGCTGCATATTGAGGTGGCAAGGCCTGCTGCAGGGCTCGAGGGTCTCGTCAGGATGTCATGAATGTCAGGGATCATTTGATTCAGGCATGTTTCAGCTAAGCCTCTCTCACCCAGGATGAACTGCATGGTCTGGAATTCACTCTGAGCTGCCTGTGCTATCACTTCCAATAAAGACACAGCCTGGAACATGTAAACTCTTCCTGCCAATGAAGGATGCACATCTGCCCAGATGTTTCACAGTCACTGTTCAAGGACCCTTGCTCTCCTTCACCACTTCATACCTCTTTTCATGTCCCGTCATTAATAAAAGGAGGCTCCCATGTTTGACTTCACGTGTCAATATTTATATGGTGCTCATAAAGGAAAACTGTGCACAGTAATATGTAGAAGACACCCCGGTGACCCACTCAGTGCTCTGCCTAACGCTGTCATCCACTTCTACATGGTGCTCCCCTTGTGATCACGGGGGAGGCGGATGCAGCCTGCTTACTTGTCTCTGCCAGCAGCTGGCATGCACGTGGCAGTAGTCCTCATCATGGAGGTGCCAGTGGAGGGTACCTCCAGTGGCTGCAGCACCTGCATCACTGTGGGAGCAGCCTCAATCACTGGGCCCTGCTGCACTGATGCTTCATCTGTCAGAGGGGCCAAGGAGCCTGAAGATGGTGATGGCCATGACGGGTGGCACCCTTATTCCTCCTTAATGACATCATCATCCCTTGTCTCTGGATGGCTGGAAAGGAGCATCAGCTAGAGTGCAACTTGCATCCCCTCCAGACATTCCTGCAACATCAGCACATCTATGCTAGATAGTGTAACGTGCATCCTGTGTAAGTCAGTGCGCAGTTCCTGCATGTACTTCAAATGCTACAGCATATGGCTCTCCATGAGGTTGGCCACTCTCTCAATGGAGGAACTCATGCACTCAAAACCCTGAGCCATGGTGGTGCACATGAGCTGGATGGACTGCTCCATTCTCTGCTCATGATGCCTCACTGCTTCAGGGCACTCCAACATGTGGAAACACATTTGGTGCTGATGCTAGTCTAGGTAGAACTTCCTTTCCTGTGACTCCTGAGGACTTGTATCTGTGCCCAGCAGAGCAGGGCTGTGTCTGTCCTCCATGCTGTGAGAGGAACTGCCCACAGCTGCCTCTGTCTCCTCCTCCTGAACACTAACACTGTGCTGATCACCCAGTGCCACCCTATTTAGCCAAGTGTGAGCACCCACTGAGATAAGAGTATCTGCACTTGTGGACGGCGCGCTTGTACGGTGTGACGGTGCTGATTTGAAGCTCTGCTGTTGCTGCTTTTGAGCCGGTAATGGTGAGGGATTTGGTCTCCTTGCCTCTACATCTGCACCTATGGGATACATAAGAGATAATGAGAGCTAGCCTTGGAAAGCAGAAGCCTCTGCAGTGCTGAGGCTTCCCAATGCACCTCAGTGTTCAGAATACTGTCAGATAGGATAGAGTACAATGCTCCCCCTTAATGAAGATGTTGCCCTCTCTAATCACCATCTCCACCATGGATGCCTATTTCACCATGCATGGTTTCCTCATGGTGCACCACCCTGTGATGTCCATGGCTTGCTCCTCCATGTCTGTGATCACTTGAATATAGGGAACTCCTCCACCAGTCTGTGCCCTCTTACGGGCCTTATGAGCTGTTTCTCCTGCAAGGGCAAACAAGAGCAAGTTAAGGCACTGTTGTCCTCTATGGCCAATGTCAGATGCCCCTATTCATTAAAAGCTGCATTTTTCAGTGCTGGCAGGTCCTCAACAGCACCATGGCTCTGAACCATTCCAAGGGGTCAGTAAGTGCCCTGGCCACAAATGCCTCCCATGTTCAGAAGCAGCATGTGTCCTGAGGTTCCACAGGTGTTGTGTCAGCTGCAAGGTGAATACCCAAAGGCCTGTCCTGAGGGTTGGGGTTGCACTCACCTTGCTAGAGCATATCAGGTTATTAAACCTCTTCTGACACTGGATCCAGTTTCTGCGCCCCACACTCCTTCTACTGACTGTCAGCTATCTCCATCCAGGCCTACTTAGTCTGGGCGGGTGGCCTCCTGCTGCCACTCTCCAGGAACAGCACCTCCTTCCTTGCCCTTCCGGCCTCCAGGAGGAACTCCAGGTCTGCATCAGAGAATCGAGGGGCTGCCCTGCCCTTGGTTCCAGGCATCTGGTTCTCCTGAGACATTCCAAGTTTCTCTGAATCAGGGATCTTGCAAACAGACAGTAAAGCAGTGAAAGGACATCCACAGTAATGGTTACTGTGGTCCACTTAAGTTGGGCCCACACTTGAGAAGTCTCTCCTCCATTCCCGCCCCCATGGCCACGAGTTGGCTGTTAAACCCAGCTCCTGATAAATTAAGGGGGCATCCCCCATTAAACGCGGGTCCGATGACTGTTTCCTCCCAGGGGTGTGTTCAGGACGTTTCCTGCGCCCCTCAGAGGGAAATTCCTGCTCTTAGTGTCTGGTCTATGTACCTGTGTGTGTGTGTTAAAGAGTGAAGTATGACATACTGCACTAATTACAAACTCATTGCTACTTATATTGGTTTTTAACTGTACATATTCAATATTTCAGAAAGCATATTAAGCTAAGAGTAAAAGACACCAAGATAGGCAGAGTGTCTTTTTTCATTCTAATAAGTTTTTTTTCAGCAAGCAGCAATACATTTAATTTAATAAGTAAAGCCTTCACTTATCATGTATTTTCTTGATAAAAATAAATAACCATTGCACTTATTCAAATCTGTGAGAGAAACAGTGACAGAGAAATGCAATTCCATGAACCAATCAAAAAGCACCAAATAAATTGTTTGCAGCGATCTATTAGATAGTTACAAATCAGTGTTGCCAGCATGGGATTTTTTACCTCTACACCATGCTGTCAGGCCCAGCTCCCCCACCTCTCACTCCTGATGGACTCTAGAATTCTACCAGTGGACCAAACCCGAGACTCTATCCCCATTTCTGCCAAATCCTATGTTCCTAGATGGAGGTATAAATATAACCACGACCAGTGACAGTAGCATGCTGAAACCACTTTATTTCTGTACCTGGGTTGACTACCTTTTCTGTTATCTGCAGCGCTGCTAATAAAGTCATTAATGAGAATTTATTGTTCTGAGCCTGATTATCTGTTGCCTGAAATCGTACAATTCAATCTTTAGGGTCAACAATATGAAGACTGAATCAAGCAAAATGCCACAATGTGCTCAAATTGAGTGATGTATGCTTGTAAGTAGAAAGCCCTGGTATGGCCAGTGTTGCTGTTAATCAAAACCAAATGCATTCTGATACCCTGAAGGCCCATTCCATGTTTTGTTTGGACAACAATAATTGCAATCAGCCAGTAGAGAATCTCTACTGTGACTTTAGTTGGGATATGGCAACTCACCATGTCACCAATTTTAGAGAAATAATATTTTTGGAATTAATAAGCAAAGTGCTAATATTTTTCATAGCATGAGAATTAGATGTTCTGAATTAAATATATATTATTTTATTACTAGTTCATCTCCCATGCCACTGCTACAAGGAGTTAAGACCAACGGCAGGACTTCTGGATCCCGCTGGGAACAGGAATGGAGGCGGGCAGGCAATGAAAATTGCAGAGCCAGCCAGTGTGCCAATTTCCCATCAACATTCCTGCCACGGTGAGTTTCATCAGGGTGGCGGAAGGCCAGCTTAGAGAACCTGCTCAATTCGTTAATAAGTTCAGTTAAGGTTGTTAGAGGGCCATGGGGAAATTTTGTTGTGGGCACACAGGCTGCATGCTGGGTCCGGGAAAGACCAGGTACAGGGAGGTGACAACACAGTGGGAAGCCAGTCATGGCTTCTCCAAGGTATAAGATAGCCTCATGAAAAGGTGAATGGCTGAGAGGGGTACTCAGCCATTGACACACAGGTGCCATCGGATATGCACAGGTTGTGGTGAGAATGGTGTCTAGGCACTCGAGCAGTGCAGGGTCCATCACCCTCCTGTCATTGCGAGGACATAGGAGCTGGGGACAAGGCTTCCAGACACAACTGGGAGTCGCTTGAATGCAAGAAAGGCAGCAACTGGTAATGGAAAGCACATCTCTCAGATTTCGGGTCCAGAATGATGAGGAGCAACAGCCTCCACAGGAAGGGCAGGGCCATGGGCATGAGGAGGGCAGAGGAGAGGGATGAGAGTCGGGAAGGCAACAGAGGCCATACCCTCAGCAGAGGATCTACCTCCGAAGAGAGAGCTACCTTGAGATGTTGGAAGACTAGTACGACAGGAGACTGAGTGTCTTCAGGCAGATGTTCAGTGAGATTTGTATCCTCTTTGTGGAAAACCTCGTATCTCACAGCACTGTGCACCATGCCCTGCCAGTAGCCTTCAACGTCATTGCCTCTGACACCTTCCAAAGATCAGTTGCAGACCTTCGTGGCATCTTGTAAACGATCTAGCAGATTCCAGCTGGCCTATTTGCGAGAGCTGGATAGTGAATTCAATTCTAGACAGATGGGGCCTCGCATGCACAGAGGGCAGTGGGTTTCACCTCAATCATTGGATTCCTCCAGGTGCAGGTCATCATCGATTGCACGCATGTGGCCATCAAGGCACCAGTGTGATTGGTCAAGAGGAAAGCCTTTCACTCCCTCAACGTTCAGCTGATCTGTGACCACAATAAGAGCTTCCTCCATGCTTTCCTGCTCACTTCCTTTCCTGGCAGCTGCCATGACCTCTTCATCCTCTGCCAGTCCAGGCTGCTGCAGCTCTTCACTCCAACCCCCAAAGTCCTTGGATGGATTCTAGGGGACAAGGGATATCCCATATCCCTTGAAGAGATGGCTACTCGCCCCTCTACGAGAGGCCCAAACAGAGGCACTGACGCGATGTAACCGAAGACGTCTGCTCACAAAGACCACCACTAAATAGGCCATCAGACTTCTGAAGATGCACTTCCAATGCCTGGACCTCTCGAGTGGCACCCTGCAAGACACTCCAGCAAGGGTTTTATGCATTGTGATGGTCTGCTCTGCTCTCCATAACATGGCCCGCCAGAGAGGTGTGGACCTTGAAGAATGCGCTAGATAAACACAGCTCATTGGAGGAAGAGGAAAAGCATGATTTGCAAGAGAAAAAGGAAGAGGAGGAGGTAGATGCAGAACATGGAGATGCCCTGTCTGCGCAGGGAGGTGGCTGGGTTCAGTGCAGGACTTAAGGGTTTCGTCAGGATGCCATCAATATCAGGGATCATTTGATCCAGGCACGTTTCAGTTAAGCCAGGAGGACTGTGGGCTTTGGAACTCACTTTGAGCTGCTTGGGAGAATACTTCCATGAACGATGCAGCCTGGAATAGATCCACTCTTACCAGCACATCTGTCTGGAGGGTTCACTGTCCCCGTTCAAGGATCCTAGCTCCCCTTAACCACTTCATCCATCTTTTCTTGTCGCACAAATAAATGGAAGCTCATACATCTGGCATCATGTGTCAATATTTACATAATGTTGAAAAATAGGAAAAGTGCACAGATACAGTTGAAACAAACTTCAGTGACCCACTCAGTATTCTTCCCGACCCTTGCTGTTGGCCACTTCTACACGGTGTTCCCCCTGTGGAGGTGGAGGCAGCCCGTTTGCTTGTCTCTGCTTGTGGCTGAGATGCACGTAGCGGTCGTCCTTGTCGTGGAAGCGCCTGGGAACACCTTCAGAGGCTGCTGCACTGGCGTCATTGCAGGGGCAGTCTCCATCACGGGGCCCTACTGCACAGATGCTCCTTCAGTCAGAGGGGCCAAGGAGGCTGATGATGGTGATGGTGCCCTGTGAGGGGTGGCAGCCTCACACTTCTCGGTGACTGCCTCAGCCCTTGGCTGGCACTCTGGATGGTAAAGGGTTCCATCAGCTAGGTCACAACAGGCAGCTTCTCCAAACATCCCTGTGCCACTGACCAGTCCAGGCTACAGAGTGTGGTATTTTCCATTATAAATGTGGATATAGGAATCTGTAATGGCAAAGAACACCCAGATCCTTGACAAAAATGTAAAAACAGGGAGTAAGGTTTTTCAGACAGGAAGACATCAGGGCTGGAGTCTCCCTTCACGCTTCTGAACTCTGCTGTCAGGTTCAAATGGGGCTCAGAAGCTGGCGCTGTGCGGGAAACAGTCACTCAATGTGTTTTTCCCTGGAGCGGCCAATTAATGGTCAGAGGAAGGTCTCACTGTCCAATTAAGGACAGTGGGCAGGATCTCAACACTGCAAGGCCATAACCAAAGAACCAAACAAAATTGGCACCAACCCATAAGGACAGGTGACCAAAAGCTTGGTCAAAGAGGTAGATTTTAAGGAGCGTCTCAAAGGTAGTGAAAGAGATGGAGAGATAGGGAGGTTTAGGGAGGAAATTTAGGACTTAGATAGCTGAAGATGCAGCCATCACTGATAGACTAAAGTGGGGGATGCACAAGAGGCCAGATTTGTAAGCAGTAGAAATATCATGTGAATGCAGGGCCAAAAACAAAGATAGTTGAGAGTTTGAAAGCTGTTGTAAGCACTTAAAGAAAACAAAAAGAATAGCATCAATATCAGTGTTGTCCAGCTTTTTCTCGGGGTGTGGGGGGGGGGGCACATTACAATTTTTGTCTTACATAGCGGGCCGGTGAGACAGCTTCAGAAAATAAAGACATTAAAAATTTATCTTACTATTATTCAAAACAACAAATGTGCATTGCAGTGAAGAAGCTTTAAATGAGACAATTAATTTATTGAATAAAAGCAAAATACTGCAGATGCTGGAAATCTGAAATAAAAACAGAAAGTGCTGGAAATACTCAGCAGGTCTGGCAGCATCTGTGGAGAGAGAGAGAGAGAGAAGCAGAGTTAACGTTTCAGGTCAGTGACCCTTCTTCAGAACTGGCAGATATAAGAAATGTAAACGATTTTAAGCAAGTAAAGCAGGGGTGGGGCAAGAGATAACAAAAGAGAAGGTATTGATAGGACAAGGTCACAGAATAGCTGACCAGGTTATGGAGCAAAGGCAAACAATATGTTGATAGCATTAGTACAGATAGGGTGTTAACGGACTGAAAACTGAACAGCCACAAGCGCAAACATGAAAAAAGTGGGTAGGCACAGTAGAAACAAACTGAACAAACTAAAATAAAATAAAATAAACACAAAAAAAAAAGAAAAAACAACTAAAGGTAAAAGTAAAAAGGGGGGCCCCGTCATGCTCTGAAATTATTGAACTCAGTGTTCAGTCCGGCAGGTTGTAGCATGCCTAATTGGTAAATGAGATGCTGTTCCTCGAGCTTGCGTTGATGTTCACTGGAACATTGCAGCAATCCCAGGACAGAGATGTGAGCAAGAGAACAGTGGGGGGAGGTGTTGAAATGGGGAAGCAACCGGAAGCTCGGGGTCATTCTTTCGGACTGAGCGGATGTGTTCTGCAAAGCGGTCACCTAATCTGTGTTTGGTCTCCCCAGTGTAGAGCAGCGAATACAGTATACTACATTGAAAGAAGTACAAGGAAATCGTTGCTTCACCTGAAAGAAGTGTTTGGGGCCTTGGATAGTGAGGCGAGAGGAGGTAAATGGGCAGGTATTACATCTCCTGCACTTGCAGGGGAAGGTGCCGTGGGAAGGGGACGAGGTGGTGGGAGTAATGGAGGAGTGGACCAGGGTGTCGCAGTGGGAACGATCCCTTCGGAATGCTGACAGGGGAAGGGAGGAGAAGATGCGTTTGGTAGTGGCATCACCTTGGAGGTGGCGGAAATGGCGGAGGATGATCCTTTGGATATGGAGGCCGATGGAGTGGAAAGTGAGGACAAGGGGAACCCTGTTGCGATTCTGGGAGGGAGGGGAAGGGGTGAGGATAAAGGTGCGGGAAATGGGCCGGACACGGTTGAGGGCCCTGTCAACCACAGTGGGGCGGGGAATCCTTGATTGAGGCAAAAGGAAGACATATCAGAAACAGTGTCATGGAAGGTAGCATCATCAGAGCAGATGCGTCAGAGACAGAGAAACTGGGAGAATGGAATGGAGTCCTTACAGGCAGAAAGTTGTGAAGAAGTGTAGTCGAAGTGGCTGTGGGAGTGGGTGGGCTTGTAATGAATATTAGTAGACAGCCTATCCCCAGAGATGGAGACAGAGAAGTCGAGGAAGGGAAGGGAAGTGTCGTAGATGGATCAGGTAAAGGTGAGAGAAGGGTGGAAATTAGAAGCAAAGTTGATAAAGTTTTCCAGTTCGGGGCAGGAGCAAGAAACGGCACAGATACAGTCATCAATGTACTGGAAGAAGAGTTGGGGAAGGGGCCTGAGTAGGACTGGAGCAAGGAATGGTCGATATTGACTTACTTCCTGATCACTATGTTGGACACTGATTTAGTGTCATTTTTTTTGCTTGCACAAGTAGTCAATGTTTGCCCGCGTAACTGTTGTAGCAATGCAGAGTCTTTCAGATAGATGCCCATTTGTCAGGAGTGATCTTGATCAATCACTCTGCCTCTCACTCTCTGTCTCTCTCTCCCTATGTCCCCTTCTGTGTGTTATTTCCCCACATGTGTGTGTCCCCTATCTCTCTGTCCCCTTTCTCTGTTCCCCCTACTCTCTCTGTCTCTCTCTCTCTCTATCCCCCACTGCCCCATCTCTCTCTCTGTCCTGCTGTATCTTTCCTCCTTTCTCTGCCCTCCCCCTCTCACGCTGCACTCTCTCTCTGTTGCCCCCTCCCCCAGCTGAAAAGCAATCATTTAAAACCTCACCTATGTCCTCTGGCTCCACACACAGATTGCCACTTTGGTCCCTAATGGGCCCTACTCTTTCCCTGGTTATCCTCTTGCCCTTAATATCCTTATAAAACGCTGTGAGATTTTCCTTGATCTTGCCCGCCAGTGTTTTTTCATGCTCCCTCTTCACTCTCCTAATTTCTTTTTTAAGTACCCCTACACTTTCTATACTCCTCTCGGGCCTCCATGTTTTCAGTCTGCCATTAGCCTCCTTTTTTTTCTTTATCCAATCCTCTATATCCCTTGATATACAGGGTTCTCTAGACTTATTGGTCCTACCCTTCACTTTTACAGGAACATGTTGGCCTTGAACTCTCACTATTTCCTTTTTGAATGACTCCCACTGGTCTGATTTAGACTTTTCTACAAGTAGCTGCTCCCAGTCCACTTTGGCCAGATCATGTTTTATCATATTGAAATCGACTTTCCCCCAATTCAGTATCTTTATTTCTGGTCCATCTTCATCCTTTTCCATAACTACGTTAAATCCCTGAAATGCTCCCCCATTGACACTTCTACCACTTGTCCAGCTTCATTCTCTAGGATTAAATCCAGTACCGCCCCTTCTCTTGGAGGACTTTCTACGTGCTGGCTGAAAAAGCTCTCCTGGATCCACTTTAAGAATTCCTCCCCCTTTAAGCCTTTTGCACTAAGACTATCCCAGTTAATATTGAGGAAGTTGAAATCCCCTACTGTTATTACCCTAATTATTTTTACACCTCTCTGAGATGTGCCTACATATCTGCTCCTCTATCTCTCCCTGACTGTTTGGAGGCCTGTAGTACACTCCCAGCAAAGTGATTGCCCCCTTTTTGTTTTTAAGTTCTACCTATATGGCCTCATTTGAGCAACCTTCTAAGATATCATCCCGCCTTACTGCAGTAATTGACTCCTTGATCAACAGTGCAATGTCACCTCCTCTTTTACAAGCCCCCCATGTCACGCCTGAAGATTGTATACTCTAGAATGTTGAGCTGCCAGCCCTGCCCTTCCCTCAACCAAGACTCTGTGATGGCAATAATATAATATTCCCAAGTGTTAATCAATGCCCTCAATTCATCTGCCTTACTTGTAAGACTCCTTGCATTAAAATAGATGCAATCCAGCCTTGCATTATTTGCTTGTGCCTTAACAGGTCTATATTTGCTCTACCTGCCAGACTGACTTAGTTTCTCTTCTAGATTTGGCTGTGTATCACCCCTTACTGTACCTCCACTCTGTATCCCATCCCCCTAAGTGATATGCATCTTCAAATTTAAAAACAATAATTCTGTTACAGACAGAATTGAGAGAGAACTGAAACCCCAGTTCTTTTTCTTTTACTGTCTGTATTCAATGTGTTTTTGACAAGGAAGATGTGTGTGTTTCTTAACCCCTGGGTGTATGGCCAATTTGAATAACCAACAGCACGCTTTTTGTGGGTTTAAATAAAGAGGATTATTTTTATTCGTGCTTTCACCCAAAAGTGTCATGCTACATCATTCACTCACCACTCATACACACTCGAGAAAGAAAGCATTAAAGAGGATACTGCACTTTTACAAATTGCAAATAAAGGAATAGTTTGTAAGTCACATGATTTGGCTCATCTTGAAGGAAAGACATGCATTGCGGGCCTGATGAAAAAGGCGTTTCCACTCTTGAAGGGTAGTTAGGTGGGCTTGATAGTCAGAATCATATATCAAAGTAATTGTAGGATTCTCTCAAGAGGTAGATTTTCAGCAGGTCACAAAGTTAGTTGCCTGTAGTCTTAGCACCAGGCAGTTGGTTTTCTGTTCTGGTGGACTTGAAAAGGAACATGCTTGGAGACCTTAGGATGTTGTAGTCTCCAGTTCTAAGGCATAGGTGTTCTGCCCTTGTTGCTGTCTCTCCAGCTGTTGTACGCAGACTGACTAGTTTCTCCCTGGTGCTTGGAGTAATAAGATTCATTATTTGTGATAAGTTTCGGTCAGGTGGCCACCTGATCAATACTTCTATTGTCCACCCAGAATGATTTGAAGGCTGAAGCCATTGCTACAAAATGGGGATGGATGGTGGCCATTTGCACCTACTTGTGATTTAACTGTTTTCTTACAGGTCTCTTTAATTTTTGAGCTCCGAGACTGAGAGTCTAGGAGTTCATAAATATTGAGACCACAAATAATAGGAGGTGTGAATTCCACAAATGGTTTTTCTCTTGGTATGTCCATTCAAGGGAGACATTCCAACCATTGTCATTTAATTAGGAACTTTCAGGAGGCTTGAGATACTTGAGCCTGGATCGAAATTGCAAAAGTCACCTGACCCTTGGTAGCCATCTTATGTAGCCTTTTAATGTCCATTTTGATTCATTTTTAAAAAAAGGAAAAGTCAGTTTCAGAAGATTCTATGCTGAATACAGTCCATGTTGAAAGTTATGAACAGGACATGTCTTTACTCGGCATGACAAGAGTGATATGTAAAGTGTCCAACTGTTCCTAATAAATTATAATTACGTTGAGACAAACATTGAAATTAAATAAGTAAAACAAGGAATAAGTGGCATCTTCATCAACAACATGACATCTTTATTGTGCCAGTACATCCCAAAACATTTATCAGCTGAATCTAGCTGGAGTAAGAAAGGAGTATGGACAGGTGGTTGAAGGCAAAGCAAAGTTGTAGGTACAAGGAAGTGTTTGAAAGTGGGGAGAATGATGGTTTTAGAGACAAAATCCCAGAGTGATAGAGTGAGGGTTGGAGAGAGGAATACAGAAAACTCTGGAATCATAAGAGTAGAGTTGAGAGATGGGACCGAAAATGTCACCCCCACATTTTACTATTGATTGATCCTCTACTCAGGGTGACAGATAATGGGGAATCCCCACAGCCTTTGAAATCAGTAGCTATCCCAGATTTCCACAAATATTAGAACTTTCTTTCTGCTCTCCTAATCATCTGTCTGAGCCTTTATCAGGGGTTTAGTTTACCTACCTAGAACAATAATGATGCACATGAATGAGAGTGTAAAACCTTGGTTCCTTTCAGCTCTTTCATAGTTCACCTGGGATAAACATCAAGTACATTCATTTGCATGAATAAATAGGTGATTTTGTAAGCAGAATGGTTTAATATTCTGAGCTTTGTCATTTTTCTCAATCACTTCCAGGTCAGTAAGGAAATTGACTTATTCATAATGATAAAGATCTAACCACTGTATTTTATGTGGATGTTCCCCATAACTTTGAGCCCAGTACCTACATAGCTCAGATATCCAGGCCTCATTGCTGCTGATTCCACCATCCTTCACACAGAACACATTGTCCAGTCCTCTTCCTCTGGCAGCACTGCTGCCATTAAGGAGTCACAATCAGAAATGTCATGAGATAGAGGACAAGAGTCATAATGGACTAAGATAGACAAATTCAATTAAAAAATTATTGATCCTTTCACATTAAATTAATTTGTACTTACCTTAGTACAGTTGCGTCATTGATTGGTATTCTAGGGTTGTTGGTAAGTACTCTTTGTAATGGGTCCCTTTGTTGGATGACTATAGTACATGTAAATGGTATGTAGGTATATCAAAAATTGCTGATCTTGGGCATGATCATACTTAACATAGTCAAAGATAGAAAGAATATTTAATGGCAGTTCAATTGGCAAGAGTGATTGTGTTATTAAAATGCTGTTCATTGAGATTGTGCCTGCTGAACAAAACTCCAGAGCAATCTTTTGAAACTAATTACAAATTACCAGAGCTAAGATGCATTGTCCAGATGGATGTCCCACAGCAAAGAATTTACAAGCTTTCACTAGCTCTGACTTATGACTCCAAGAAAATGCCAAAAATTATAAAACCATCTTGTAAGAGAGTGGTTTGTTGCTTTAACATGATAAGGTGGCCTGGAATGCCTACAACTAATGCTTCTGGTGACTAAATACCCAGACTCCATATGCAACTTGTTCATCTTGAATCGGTCATATCCTACCAATTAGTCAGGAATCACATTGGCTTTTGGTAGCTCATAGTTACGTATTGAAGCCATCACTCTGATGGATGTAACCATCTGTGAAATTCCAGGTGAACTTTGGAAACAAAAGCAGGCACACAAATCTTGTGTACTATTTAGCAGAGAAAAGTTTAGTTTCTCTGAAACAAAGATTTAAGTACCTGAATCACACTAGATCCCAGATTTTTTCCGTTCTTTACTCAAAATATGACTTCCTTTTGCATTGTCACAAGGACCTGAAGGATTCCATTGTTTCTTGGAAACCTGTAAAGTTGAAACCTATCCAGCATATCCTTTCCTGGAGGTGATGCACAACTGCTTTTCTTTTCCTTTCCTTTGTAGCATTGTCCTGATCTCCTGTACATCTTCCAATATGCAAATGCAGATATATTCATGTACTTTTAACATCAAATATTTGTTCAGTGGAATTAGTTTTTCAAACAAGTATGAAATAGCACAGATATCATAATTCACAGATTTCATAACTAAAAATGGAAAGCTTACTAACCTGGAAAACTTGCACCTCATTACAGGAACCTTGTGAGAGAGTCAAAGTTATTTGTGCCAGAAGGTCAAAATTGAAAGCGCTGAGCAGGAAAACTGAGTGGCTAATTTAAATTATGCAAATCTTTGCCATGCCAAATAAGAGGGCTGCTGATAGAAGATCTTCTTGCTTTAATGACTAGCTGATTGATCAAAAGTTGAGCAACTGAGGAATCTCCGATTTTCTTGCCTGAAGGTAACTACAACTTGAATTTATATAGTACCTTTAATGTAGCAAACATTTTAAAACGCTTCATAGGAGCATAATCAAAAATATTAGCACTGAGCCAAAGGAGAAGATATTTGGAAGGGCGACCAAAAGTTGGTCAACATTCTGATGAAAGGTCAAGGACCTGAAATGTTAATTCTGTTTTTCTCTCTTCACAGGTGCTGCCAAACCTGCTGAGCATTTCCAGCATTTTCTGTTCTTTATTCTTGGTCAAAGATTTGGGTTTTAATGAGTCTCTTAAAGAAGGAGAATAGGTATTCCAGAGTATGGTGTCTTGGCATCTGAAACCACAGCCGCCAATGTGAGGTGGTGGGGCGGGCACACTATGCCCAAGAGCATTAAGTTATAGGTAGAGGGGTTTAGCACTGGAGGAGGTTATAGAGTTAGGGAGTGGCGAGGCTATGCATAGAATTAAACACAGGGTGAGAATTTTAAATTGGAGGCATTTAGAAACCAGAGACCAATGTAGGTTCAGCAGAATTGATGAGCAAGCAGGACTTAGTGTGGGCTAGGTTACTGCCATCAGAGTTTGGATAGGCTGAAGTTTATGGAAGGTAGAGAATGGGAAGTGGCCCAGGTCAGCACTGTACTAGTCCAGCCTAGAAGTGACAAAGGCTAAGATAAGTGTTTATGTGGAAAATGGGCTAGGGTAGGGGCGGAGGCAACTGATGTTTGGAGGTAAAAGTAGGTGGTCTTTCTGCTGGAGAGCAAATTAAGTCAGAAGTTCAGCTTTGGATCAAATAGGACTCCAAAGTTCTGAACAGTTTGGCACTGCATGAGATGGTGGTTGGGTAAGGAAAATGAATTGTTGATTAGGGTATAGAGTTTATGGCGGGGGGCTGAAAACAATGCCTTTGGTCTTCCCAGCATTTAACTGGAGGTAATTGCAGCTCATCTTAGATTAGTTATTCGCTATCAAGGGGAACGAGGTCAAAGGGGGTAGAGTTTGGTACTATCAGCATTTATGCAGATGCTAACCCCATGTCATGGATGATGTCACCAAAAGGAACACAGGAACAGGAGTAGGCCATTCAGTTTCTTGAGTCTGTTCCACCGTTCAATGGCTGATTTGCAACCTACCTCCATATGCCCGCCTTTGCCCCATATCCCCCAATATCTTAGCTCAATAGAAATCTATCAATTTCAGATTCAAAAGTCAACAATTGATCTAGCTTCAATTGGCATTTGTGGAAGCGAGTTCCAGATTTCTTTTTGTTAACTGCAATAATATACTTAATCGAGGGTCTGTAACGCCTAAGCTACAGTGTAAGGGAATGAAGATTATTTTCTTTGAAAAGAAAACCAAGTGGTCACAGTTCAGGTTTTTAATATAATGATGGAGGTTCATAAAGTAGAATCTAGCAATGCTCACATATCATGCTGAGGCTTCCTGTGTATAACATGTTTCCCCATGTACTGTAAGCACATTAGCCTTGATCTTTCATAGAAGGCTTTAAAATTAAGGGGTTTTGAGAGGATAGATGTAAAAATGATGTTTTCACTTGTTAGAGTGTACAACTAGGGGGTACGAAATACAAGATTGTCACTAATAAATCCAATAGGAAATTCAGGAGAAAATTCTTTACCCAAGAATGGTTAGAATGTGGATTTCACTAACATAAGGAGTAGTTGAGGTAACTAGCATACGTGCACTTAAGGGGAAGTTAGGTAAGTACATGAGGGAGAAACAAATAGAAGGATATATTGATTGGGTTAGATGAAGTAGTGAAGAGGAGACTTGTGTGCAGCATAAACACCAGCATAGACTTGTTAAGCTGAATGACCTGTTTCTATGCTGTAAATTCTATGTTAAAAAAACTTTTACCACCCTTTGCTTGTGGCAGTGTTTCCTGATTTCACTCCTGACATGTCTGGCTCTAGTTTTTTAGACTCTGGCAACTAGTCCTAGACTCCTCAACCAGCGGAAATAGTTTGTCTGTTTCTATCCTGTCTGTTCCTATTATATCTTGAAAGCTTCAATCAAATCAATCCTTAACCTTCTAACCTTTATGGGCGGCACAGTGGAGCAGTGGTTAGCACCGCACCCTCACAGCTCCAGGGACCCGGGTTCGATTCTGGGTACTGCCTGTGCGGAGTTTGTCAGTTCTCCCTGTGTCTGCGTGGGTTTTCGCTGGGTGCTCCGGTTTCCTCCCACATCCAAAAGACTTGCAGGTGATAGGTAAATTGGCCGTTGTAAGGAAGTAGGAAGGGGATAGGGAATATGGGATTACTGTAGAATATGGGATTACTGTAGGGTTAGTATAAAGGGTGGTTGTTGGTCGGCACAGACTCGGTGGGCCAAAGGGCCTGTTTCAGTGCTGTATCTCTAAATAAAATAAATTCCAGAGAATATAACTTTGGTTTGTGTAATCTCTCCTCGTAGTTTAACTCTTGGAGTATAGGCATCATTCTGGTAAATATACACTGCACTCTCTCCGACGCCAGTACATCCTTCCTAAGGTGTGGTAGCCAGAACTGCTGACAATATTCTAGGTGTGGTCTAACCAGGGCTTTTTATAGCTGAAGCATAATTTCTACCTCCTTGTCTTTCAGTCTTCTAGTTATAAAGGCTAGCATTCCATCAGCCTTTTTGATTATATTCTGTACCTGTTCATGTCATTTTAATGATCCATGCACATGGACCCGCAGGTCCCTTCAGACTTCCACTGTTTCTAGCTTTTTACCATTTAGAAAGTACTCTGTGCTATCCTTTCTTGGTCCAAAGTAGATGACCTCATATTTGCCTACATTGAAATCCATTTGCTACATTTTTGCCCATTCACATATTCTTTTAATATCTTTGTAATTTTATGCTTCCATCTACACTGCTTACCATACCACCTAGCTTTGTGTCATTGGCAAACTTGGATACTAATTTTAAGTCCTCAGGACTGCCCTATTTGTCCTTTTCACTTGGACCCTGGTCCCAGCCTGGTTCAAGTGGAGCCCATCCCACTGTTACAGTTCCTTCCTGTCCCTGTACTGGTGCCAGTGCCCCATGAAATAGAATCCCTCTTTCCCACACCATTCCTTCAGCCACATGTCCACCTCCCTATATGACCCCTCTTCAAACAAGACCTTTTGACTACTCGTCCCTTTGTAGAATCATAAAGACTGATCCTACCCCTCCTTCTCTAATATCCTTTCCAGCTAGTTTGAGACGTCCCCTACCCTAGCACCAAGTAGACAACATATCAAACGAGACACTCAATTTTGCTTACGAAGCATGCTCTCTGTCCTCCAAGTTATTGAATCCCCCTACTCCTCTGCTGCACCACCCCCTGGTCCTCTCCCCCACCTTTTGGATGGCCTCCTGTTTCAAAATTCTATGGTCAATATTCTGGTTGTCCTTCCAACAGTCTTTATCCTTATTCTTGCAGGGAGAAATACATTGTATCTGTTGGATAGGATTAGTTTTTGAAGATCCTCTGATCTAGATTATTTGTATTTACTTTTTAGTTTGTTGTAATTTTTTTTCTACTCACGATCTTGCGCAAAGCACTAAAGTACAATATTTTAACTGCTTACTGCCTCAAGCCAACATAAACCACTTTAAGTATTGGAGGAAAAAAAGCAGCACCTCCTTCCCCCTCTGCACCAAATTCCCAACCTTTACACTCAGCTTACAATGCAATTAGTTAACAATCACACTGTGCGACCACTCTCACATGTAGATGTGAAAGAGGAGAGGGCCAACCCTAGATACTAGAGTAATATCCAAGGTTATGACATGGAAACAAGAAGAAAAGCCATTCTTGGAGATATGTAACCTACATTCAGTTGGGTAAGAGTGAAACCAAGTGAGGGCAGTTCCACTGAGCTGAAGAATGAATGAGAGTGATGGAGGGGTATACTGTAGTCAATTGTGCAAATGCTGCAAAGAGGTTGAGGAAGGATAATACACTACAATCACAGTCATTGAGGATGCCATTTGTGACTTTTATTAGGGTCGTTTCAGTGATGATGCTGGGGAGGAAAGCTAATTGGGAGATTCAAACAAAGAAATGCAGGAGAAATAGGCAGGGATGTGAGAGGCAACAGGGACTTTGTAGAGGAAGGAGAGGTTGGAGATTGGACAGTAGTTTGCAAGTACAGAGGAAGTCAAGTTTGGACTTTTGAGGAGAAGGTAATGATGGAGATTTTGAAAAGGGAAGAGGAGGAAGGGGACTAATTTAGAGAAAAAGTGAGCATAGGACTCAGGAAGGCAAGTATGGTAGTAACCAGTTTAGTATGAATGGAATCAAGGCAGCTGAATGTGGGTCTCTTGGCTTGAGATGAGCTCGGAGCGGGTATGATGGATAGAGGAATGGAAGTTCAAGGCTAGGGTAAGTACAGGGGACCTGGGGAGCGATTTGGTTTGGTGGGCAAGTGAAAGAAAGCAAGCAGCAGAGGCAACTTAATGGATGGTCTTCATCTTGGGGGCAAAGATGTCCATGAGTGCCTTCCACTTACTGTTTGGAGATGGTAGAAAGAAAGGAGTTTAAGAGACAGTTGGTAGTGAATAAATTAAACCTGGGTTGGCTTTGGCTGCCAGGCTGATCCTAGATTAGTGGGCGTTTTTGGCAGGACAGTGTACGGCTTAATAGCACTTGATGTAATCCAGTCACATCTGGTGATGGATGGTTAAACCAATTGTGTGATAGATGCACACAGGTCTGCACCATCTGTACTTAAGCAAACTAAAATGGGGTGGGGGGTGGGATTGAGGTTATGCCAGGGGGAATAACCAGGATGGGACACAGAGCTAACTTTGATGGAGGGAAAAGCATCAAAAGGCAGAGATAATGGAACAGATGAACCAACCAACTGCTGCAGAGGTTTCATGCAAATGGAGGGTCAGAGGCTAGACAGTTGGGAATATGGAAAGTGCTGTTGCAGCAATTTAGGAGAGGAAGATACCAAAATAGGATGTGAAGGGACTTGGAATATGGTTGGTGAGGAATACAAGAAGCTGATTGGAGGTGACCTCGACAGTAATTGAAACCATGGGAGTAGAAACACTATCTGAGATGCAAGGTCAAAGGGCTAGCCATAAATATAAATAGAAGTAAGTGAAGGAGGAGAACGAGTTGGCAAAAATACTCAGAATAAATAATCCCAATATGTGTTTGTGCAGAGAACAGAATAAATAAACTGATCATTAACCTTATCTTTCCAATCAGAATCTCTCAGGACACACTTTTTGAATTCACCCACGACTTGTGACCAAATACTGGAACAGGAAAATCTGAGCGCAAGTCACGGCGACATCATAAACATGATACGAACATACGAATTAGCAAGAGTAGGCCACTCAGCCCCTTGAGCCTGCTTCGCCATTCAATAAGATCATGGCTGATCTGATTGTAACCTCAACTCCACATTCTTGCCTACCTCAACAACCTTTCACCCCCTTGCTTATCAAGAATCTATCTACCTCTGCCTTAAAAATATTCAAAGACTCTGCTTCCATTGCCTTTTGAGGAAGAGAATTCCAAAGACTCACGACCCTCACAGAAATAAATTTCTCATCTCTGTCTTAAATGGATGACCCCTCGTTCTAGAAGAGGAAACATCCTTCCCACATCCACCCTGTCAAGACCCTCTCAGAATCTTATATGTTTCAAGCAAGTCGCCTCTTACTCTTCTAAACTCCAGCGGATACAAGCCTAGCCTGTCCAACCTTTCTTCATAAGACAACCCACCCATTCCAGGTATTAGTCTAGCAAACCTTCTCTGAACTGCTTCCAATGCATTTACATCCTTCCTTACATAAGGAGACCAATACTGTACACAACACTCCAGATGTGGTCTAACCAATGCCCTGTATAGCTGAAGCATCACCTTCCTACTTTTGTATTCAATTCCCCTCACACTAAATGATAACATTCTATTAGCTTTCTTAATTACTTGCATATTAACTTTTGGCGATTCATGCACTAGGCCACCCAGATCTCTCTGCATCTCAGAGCTCTGCAATCTCTCACCATTTAGATAATTTGCTTTTATTTAAAAAATCTTCCTGCCAAAATGGAGAATTTCACATTTTCCCACATTATACTCCATTTGCCAGATCTTTGCCCACCCACTTAACTATCTACATCCCTTTGTAGCCTTATGTCCTCTGCACAACTTACTTTCCTACCTATCTTTTTGTCTTTAGCAACTATACCTTCATCCAAGTCATTTATATAAATTGTAAAAAGTTGAGGCCCCAGCACAGATCCTTGTGACACAACACTCATTACATCTTGCCAACCAGAAAATGACCCATTTATGCCTACTCGGTTTCCCGTTAGCTATCCAATCTTCTATCCATGCCAAAATGTTACCCCCTACACCATGAGCTTTTATATTCCACAATAACTTTTGATGTGGCACCTTATCAAATGCCTTCTGGAAATCTAAGTACAGTACATCCACTGGTTCCCCTTTATCCACAGCACATGTTACTTCTTCAAAGATCTCCAATAAATTGGTTAAACATGATTTTCCTTTCACAAAAACAGGTTGACTCTGCCTGATTACCTTGAATTTTTCGAAGTACCCTGCTGAATGTCTTTCATAATAGCTTCTAACATCTTCCCTACGACAGATGCTAAGGTAACTGGCCTGTAGTTTGCTGCATTCTGTCTCCCTCCCTTTTTGAATAAAGGAATTACATTTGCTATTTTTCAATCTAATGGAATCTTTCCCCGAAGCTTGGGAATTTTGGAAAATCGAAACTAACGCATCTCACTAGCCACTTTTTTTAAGACCCTAGGATGAAGTCCATCAGGACCCGGGGACTTGTCAGCCTGCAGCTCCAAAAGTTTGTTCAGTACCACTTCCCTGGTGATTGTAATGATAAAACATTACTAAATTTTCCACTGCTGTCTGCAATGTTATTGTATGAAAAATGGAATGCAGTCATTCTTCTTCCTGTGTGTCTGTATAAAAAAATGTCCAGTTGGTCAGACTTCCTGCATCACCAAATTATGCTATTTTTTCAGTACCTTTGAATCCTACTGCACAGAAGTAGGAATCAGGCCTTCAAAATCTGTACATCATGTTGTCAGTTAAAGCTGATATCAGTAACACTACCTCAACCAAAGCAGAATTAAAATGGGCGCATAAGAAACCTGCAGCTGGGCTTGACTGCTGGATTGAAGATGGTGTTTCTTATACAAACTGTGATCGATTACTGTGAACACCTTGCTCTTTATGTAGCCTTGGTGTTTGCACATTCCATATTTCTGTGGACTTTTTTTTTGTGATGTAGCCTTAAGTTCATCATAAGATCGTTTTAATTCAAGTAGTCTGTGCCTTGAGTGGACTGTCCAGGAATTTCTGAAATGTAAGCCAAAACAAACATTTGATTTTTCATGACTAAGTTGCATTATTTTCCATTTACATGCCTCCTGGTGTGCATTAATTAACAAGGTGACTAAGGTTTTTAACTGAGTTTTCATTAGCAGTAAAGAAAACTTTCTAAGTCACAATACAATCCTCTGTCTGACTTCCAGCTTGCATCCTTTCCAAAAGGTTCAACCCTAGGTGGACTTCCACATAAAAAACACAGAGCAAAAAAGTGCTTTCCTACTGTTTATTAATCATAACTAGGACTTTTTCCACAAAAAAGAGTAAAATTTCAAAATATATAATCTCAGAAAGAAATACTCTACCATATACATAATATAGATGAAGTCATTTCATACAAAATAATTTACCTTCATGAAGTACATTAGCTACCAAACACAATAAAAATTACAATCTTTATCTATCAGTTTTGTTTGCTGAGGTACCATCTGCACGTTTAATCTGAAATGGGTCAGATTATTGGGGGAAAAAAGATAAAGAACAGTACAGGGAGATTGGATGACAACAGAACTTCAAAGACATCATCTACAAAGACTGGCTGGAGACAGACACTATTTCCATAGCAACAGGTAGATGTGCTTCTGTATTCAAATATTGCTCAAACTATGAACAAATATTTAATTTATATTATACTGTAGAACTTTTTAAAAACATTGAGCGTTTGGAGCAATCAGAAGTCAACTAACAGAATAAAGCTCTGTTATCTAGATAAAGCACATCTGGCTTCAGCCAGTCTGAACTGGTTTTCTATCGATATACCACCACCACTTGGCAGCTAAACCTATGCATCATGAATATCCTATACAAAGATGGCAAAATGTTACATTGCAATTTGTGACAAAGAAGCCATAGCAGTCTCTTAAATTCATCTTACCCAAGAGCGTCAAGACGCCCGGCCCTTTTTTAAAGAAAGGACCAAAAAAAGCAATAAATTCAGGACTGCATCACCTTGCAATAAGATTAAACAGTCTGTACAGAGTTGTAAAAACCTAACCATATATTCATTTATATGAAAACTTCAATTACAGCCAAACTAGCATTCAATGTAAACATAAAATAAATCTGGTTTATGCTGTCCTAGCCCTGATAACAAGGGATAGGATATTTGCCAAGATTTCTCATCCACAAAAACTAAGGCTTATGTTTAAAGCTGTGATCCCATTTTTGTTGGCCTTTGTAGCCTAGTTTCAAATCTACCACAAATTGTATTGCACACAACTTTCTCCCCTCCTCTCATGCACATACAAATGACCTATGCTCACCCCTCGAACCTACTGTGTCTTAATTAGCAAAACCAACATTTTTGACTTTTTCCCCTCAATTATTTGAAAGAACACTGCAAGCAATCCCATTCAGCACCAAGAGATTCAGAAAGAATCCATGTCCTATTGTTTTTATTTGCCCCCAGTTTTATGCCATGGTCATGCACATGATTGAAAGCTGCAAAGGGAACTCAGTTTTCAAAGGATATTGATTCCAGGAGTTTCTTAGAGAAACATTACACTGTAGATGGTTGATGTGCTGCCCAAAATATTGTGCTTGGGTGTTCACTGCCATCTTGTTTTCATAATTATATACTCTTGATTTTTTAAATGACAGTTTCTTTCCTGCTGTGTACAAACATTTAGTATAGATTTAAATTTCATTTTTGTTTTTAAACTTCTATTTTTGCCGGCTGATTTTCTTCACTCATTTAACCTTGACTAATCAGTTTTATCAAGTCATAAATCTCAGCCTGACCACTGGAGTCAGGGAGAGATCTGCGTGTAATCATTCCGGGGAAGTGAACCTAGTAAATGTGACCCATGTATGCGTGTGTGGTGTGTTTATATATAGTATATATAAAATGCATATATCACACATATGGACACATATTTCTTACAAAAATTGTATTTGGGAGACATTTTTCTTTTCCATTTGCTTTCTAACTGTAGGCGAGAAGATTCCATTAAATTTTGTTTGAAATTCAGCCAAATCAAGTCAGGTGTCTGTTATTTGAAGTGGTGGAGTTGAATGTGTTACCGAAAGAATCCAATTATATTCCGGCAGTTATATTTAAGATTAATTCCTATATTACTGAATCAGCACAATGAGTCTGAAACATATTTGGGAGTTAATCCAATTTCATGTGTAACTGTGACTGTGAAGCCACATTTGCGACTTTGCTAAATGTTTGGTCTGACCTATTTGGGGGAGCGAGGAAGGATCAGAGTACACTGGACCTTGGGTGTCAGTAGTGAAATTGCTCCACAAATAGTCTAATGTGGAGGGGCGATTCAATTGAGGCAAGCTGAGCAGTGTCCCCTGAGCTAGAATGGTTCAGCAGTGTTCCATTGGGTGGATTGACCAAAATTGGATATATTTAGCCAACTGCAACATAAGAGTCTCAGACTTTTTCTTAAAGCTCTTTGAATATACTAGACCACCCAATAAACTAGATTTTCAGTAGTTTTGAAATCAATACTAGGCAGAACCACAAAAAGGGATACTAATTTGCAAAAATGCAATATCTGGTTTATACAGTCAATGTTAATGAAACCATGGATCTATTCTTACACAGCAGAATAAAGGGTCACCTGTAAAACTGGGGATGCAGAATGAATAGCAATAACACACCAGCAGAATACACTTGTAAGGTGAAATCACAATATGCACCTTTGTTAAAATAGTGGCCAAGGAAATTTCACACAAATGTGGTAATGCATTTGTATGGTAAAAACATCACATAGCACCATTTCATGGTGTTGAAGTCTCTAGCTATATGTCAACTTCCAGAAGATTTATTGTGCATATATTTAGCACACACTATTGTGTAATTTGGCAGATATCAAACAGATGGAGCATTACACCTGAGAACTGATAAACTGGTCTTCCACTTCTGTGATGTCATTTGGGTTACCTCTCCTGCCTCTCTACAAACAGTGCCTAAACCTCCTCCTTGTTTGGGAACAAAGAAGAGCCTTACATCATTTTTAAAAAAAATCTCTAAATAATAGCAAGAAGAGTGACGTTTTGAACAGGCTGCCTCACCACAGCGACTCCAAGCACTGATCACTTTGAAATACGTTGAAATGTAAAGGTAAGGATTCATCACTATGGACATCAGCAGGGTTGTGGACTCAATAGGAGTGAAGAACCAGTGACTGCAGGTTACCACATTTATCTCTAATTCAACAGGGTATGAACTAGTTCACTCAAGGCAAAGTAGCTCCAGTTCCTTATCCTCCCCAATACACACATGCACTGCAACCAACTGCAAGAGATGCAGTTATGTATAACCCGGAGCTAAAATTATTTACTCAGGCACTACACAGGAATTATTCCTGCAAAAGAATTTGTTGAATTGCAATGGCCTAGTGAATAAATACACTGCTCAGTGCATTACTGAGCAGCAAACCAGGACATTTCCAGGTGTGATCCATTATCTGTGCTGAGATGTCAGCTGTGGCTCAGTGGTAGCACGATCATTGAGGAGGTGCTGCACTATTGGAGTTGCTGCCTTTCAGACGAGAGATTAAACCAAGGCTCTGTCTGCCCTCTTAGGTGGAGGTAAAAGATCCCCGGCACTATTCAAAGAAGAGTAGGGGAGTTCTATGGTGTCCTGACCAACATTTGTCCATCAATCAACACCAAAAAACAGTGGATCAGATCATTTATTTCATTGCTGTTTATGGGAGCTTGCTGTGCACTAATTGGATGCTATGTTTCCAACATTATGACAGCGATTACATTGCAAAAGTACTCCATTGCCTGTAAAGCACTTTGGGACGTCCTGAGGTCATGAAAGGTGCTATCTAAATGCAAGTCTGGGCTACAGTGGGAAAGACTACCCAAGGTTCCTGCTCTTAAATTATCTAGAATTCCATAGAATTTACAGCACAGAAACAGGCCATTCGGTACAAGTGGGCTATGCTGGTGTTTATGTTCCACACGAGCCTCCCCCTACCCTATTTTAGCTAACCCAATCAGCATAACTTTCTATCCCTTTCTCCATCATGTACTCAGTAGCTAGCTTTCCCTTAATTGCTTTGTGTACATATGGCACCCAGGAAGCACAAGAAAAAAACAACAGAAATAGAGATAGCAAGAAGATTCGAGATGTGAAGATGGTATGGACAAGTAAGAAGGTTGGAGAAGCTGGGGTTGTTCTTCTTGGAGCAAATGTGTTTGAAGATTTGATAGAGATGTACAAGATTATGACAGGTAGACAAAGAAAAGCTGTTCCCATTAACTGATGGCAGAAGGGCTACGGGACGCAGATTTAAGGTTTTGGGCAAGAGAGGCAGGGGGGATGTGAGGAAGAACGTTTTTCTGCAGTGAGTGGTAATGACCTGGATCTTGCTGCCTACGAAGGTGGTGGAAGGGAAGCCAATGAATGATTTCAAAAGGAAACTGAATGGGTACTTGAGGGAGATAAACAGACAGGGCTGCAGGGATAGAGTGGGGGAATGGGACTGATTGGATTGCTCTATAGAGAGCCAGCATGGACTTGATAGGCTGAATGGCCTCCTTCTGTGCCATTATGACTCTATGATCTATGAACTTGGGCAAGGTATTGGGAAGCTGCTGGTATCCATAGAACTGAACCTCAACATGGTCAGTGCTTTCTGAAGATTAGGGCAGAAAATAGTAGGAGAAGAAAATTAGAATATTATTTTGGTATTACAAATTTAGCCTTTTAATCGCCCAAAATCTTTTGTTACCTTCACAAATTAAACCTCCAATGGCTCGCTAAAAAGACAAATAAGTGCAAATGCCACCAGCTGTGACAGAGCAGGATTGTACTTCCAGTCAGTAAAATGTACTGACCTTCATATCAGGGACAAGGGCAGTTGCAGTAACGTGGGCATGTCAACAGTAATTATTGATAAATTAAATCACCTTGGGGTCAGCACAACCACATCTGTTGGCCTGTACTGTTCTGTGTCTTCAATTACAATTAAACCATTTTGAAACACAGGCAATTTCTCCTCAATAAGAAAACAGAAGAGGAAAGGGAGTGGGAGGAATGTAAAGCAACTAGGAAATTGCTGCAGGATGTATTCAGTCAACATTGGGATGTAAAAAACAGTAGAGCAGCAATATTTAACTTCTTCCCGTCAGATCAGAATGATCGCCACTATTACCAAAGTAGTCCTTTCCAAACAGATTCTGAACAAACACATTGACTCAGTATGATGATCAGTTTGTTCATCAAGACTACTGTATCTCCAAGAAATGCATTGCATGACACTGAGACTGATACCTTGAACAGATTGAATCAGTACTTTGTTTTTCTATTCTTACAGCTGCAGTTTTATATTACACATTTCTACATATATAAAAACTTTAGCTGAACTAGTAGAAACAAATAAATCAACTACCAATCTCAAGACAATTAATATCTTAATTCTGGTGCTACTTTTGCACTTATTGGATGTATTATTCTACGGTCAATTTCTTAATTACCTTTAAGCTCTAGTTCCAGATAGGATCTAGATTTATCTTTGTTTGGGTTTTGAATCAGTCTGTCACATTGCAAGCTGCTATTTTGGAAAAAAATGAAACATATAAAATCCATACATTTGTGGTAGATGCTGAGGCAAATGGCAGCACCAGTCCTGCCCCAGGTGAGACCAGTTAACTCAGCACATGGGAAGGAACCTGGCACCAATCCATTTATGTGGCTCAATGTCAAGTCACATAGACATTGATCCACTGAACAATTGGAGGAGCTCTTTCATTGGCAAAGGTGGAAAAGAAAAAGGATATATGATGATTGACCATCCACTAAAAATATCTGGTCAATATGAAGTTGCTGTCGGGATTTCAGCCAAAGAATAATTGATTGAAGTCAAAATAAATTATTTCAACTCTGTGTAAATCATTGGTAAGAGTTTTTTAGGACAGTGTAAAATTTACAGCATCCTTCCTTCAAAATAACCTTGATACATTGGAGAGGGTTCAGAGAAAGGCAACAAAAATAATGCCAGGTTTCAAAACTTTAATTCAAAAATTAGACTTGTAGTCATTGTAAAAAAGATCATCCCTGATAAAAGATTTTAAAATGACAGGCCTACCTAAGATTTTTTGTAACCAGGGTAGGTTCACAACTAGATGTAACTATATTCCAAACTCATAAAACATGTCAAACCTCAAACAAAACAACAGAAAGAAAAAAATATTTCCCAGGCAGAGAGATAGGTTTCTGGAATGGGGCAAATTACTTTTGGTGAGAATCTGTGCTGACTAGCACCATTATAATGAGAGTTAGGCGAATATTTGGGTAGGAATAGGGTTTGAAGATTAAGTAGACACCATAGATGATCAAATAGAATGTAGAAGGACTATGGTTTCAGCCATATTATGACCACAGTAATATCACTTTTGAAAAGTACCTAGTTCAGGGTTAGTAAAATTGTTGGACTCATGTCCTAGTGTTTCACTAAATTGAGTTGGAATATTTTCACAGCTTTCCCTTCTTGAAAGTTTTCAGTATATTAAATAATTTGGAACAAGACCATGACAGCGCAGACCAAACAGAGTCAATCAACTGGGCTTCTGTTCCTGTTGCATAATTTATATTCTTTAACTTAGTACAAGCATTTGAGCTCATCTTTGCAATCTTACTGCAATTTAATACAGTGCTCGTTTGTTTTACAAAGTAGGGATCAGGTGCTGTGATAAGGGACAGTTAATTATTGGTTAAAATTTAATTGCTTTCAAAGTACACTTATTAACATTGAAATCTCAAATGCAAAGAGGAAAAACATCAATAAAAAATGTGACAACTTAAGGACCTAAGATATTGATGAATAAAACTTCTGGAGATTATGCAACTCTAACCTGCCTGGATCATATTTGCTGAATTTCTGTATCTGCTGGTAATCTTCAGAGCATGGAGCTGTCAGGAGGTATTGAAGGTTTAAAGAAGATTTACCACTGAAGATTTACTTTTTGAGCTGCTGCCAAAAAAGCCTGAAGAGTAACTATGGAATATCTTATTATTGGTACATTATTACTTTACCCAATGATGTATTACTGTTTATACATTATTGATAGAACATTACAAGGCTATAGCTCTTGTTAAGTTATAAAAGAAAAATGCAGCATTGGAGACGAGACCAGTAAGAATGATTCCAGATTTGGCAGGGAATGAGCTATAAGGGAAGGTTTAGTTAAAGGAAATCCTGAATATTAGTTCAAATAAGATTGGATCGTGAGATCAGAGAAAAATAGTGCTTAAAGCAGATGGCAGAGTGATCTTCACACAAAGGGTGATAAATGTTTGGAACAATCTAATGGGCAGAAGAGTAGATACACAATCTTTGGGACCTTTAAATTGTAGTTGTTTGCTAGGATGGGACATTTTTCTAACCTAATTAATGCTTTATACACTTCAACAAGGTTCTCCCTTAATTATCCTTTCTCCAGGCTACAGGGACTGAACTTCTTGTACTTTTCTCATAGCTCACCCCTTGTGCCTTGAATTAGTCTTCTTGCTCTTCTTGGCAAGTATATTGACTCCCCAACATTGGAGAAAGTAGAGAGAATATCCTTTTTGTTATATAGCATTCAGAACTGTAATACTAGATGGATGAATTTTTGTGGACTGTATGACTTTTTCACAACCCTGAATTTATGATCTTTCTAGAATTTTTCCTTAATGTTCCCAGAATGTTGACGCATTTATTTATTAACAAATAGCTTTATTTGTTTCACTCCCAAAGTGCTACTGGCTTGCCTCAGAGCCTAATTTGGCTAGAAGTGAAGACTAATGATACCAATAGAATCTGTAATATTAGATATGCTATCATAAAGCCAGGCTACACTAGATCAGTATCTCCCTCTGTCTGATACAGAGCGTAAGAACATAATGAGCTATATTACTTTGAAATATTATTTCCCAATTAAGGCATAAGTGAAAATCATGACACATGGTGAGTTTTCTGCCTTTTATTAAAATCTATTTTTAAAGATAAAATCTAGTACATAGCCAGAAATGGCACAATAAAGACCTGGGATTGCCAACTGGAATTTTGATAGTGACTATTAACCTGTATTGAAGAGCATTTAGAGGAATTGGAGGTACTTTTTGAATATAAAGGATGGAAATTTAATGGATCGGGCAGCCAACACCACATGTTTTTAAATTTCCCTAAACTAAGGTGAGAACTAGCATTATGAAACTAGAGATCAAGTTTTCTGAATATGCCATCCATTAAAATGAATGGACAGGATGGTCTGTATGCCTGCACTTTCCCATTATGCACTCCGATAGATGGGGTTTCATCTCAGGAATGTACAATCAGAAAACTTACCCTTTCATAACAAATTTAATGAAACCACAACTAGACAGAGAAAGTCAATGTAGTGAATGAAAAAATAAGTTCAGCATAGGGGAATGGCTAATGCAATTATTTAAATGTTGGCCCTTCATCTCTGGATCCTGGGTTGAAATAAAGCCCAGAGTGATGGGATAAGAGACTCCCCCATCTACTCGCTTAAGGGTCCAATGTGAAGTGAGTTTAGGCAATCTTGATCCTATTGGGATGGGACCATAGCACAAAACTCCCCACAATATCAGGAATCAAACTGGCAATCTCCCAGAGTCCACAAAAACGACACCCTCAGCATGCCAATGTGATTCCACAAATTATGGGCAATTTTTTGCTGCAGTCACTTGGTACATTTGAGGGTGTCCTTCTCAGGATGGAGCTGAGGCACATTGTTAGAAATTTACTTGCCATCTAACTATACTATACTTGACTAGTACCTTGACGGCATAAGACAATGGATGCCAAAAATGAAAAGCTTTCCATTCCTCAGCACTAAAACACTCATGTTGATGAGCACAAAATTCACAAAAAAAGAAGATAGAGTAATGAAGATCTCTACCTCAGATTCCTAGCTGTCTGAAAAGTTGCTTTGTAAGTAGGCCTGTAATAGTAGCCATGCAAAGATTCTCCAACTTGCCCACCTCTGCCTGTCATCTCCCTATAATAGCGTGGCTTAAATTGGGAACTCGGGGC
This sequence comes from Heterodontus francisci, assembly GCF_036365525.1. Taxonomy (NCBI): domain Eukaryota; kingdom Metazoa; phylum Chordata; class Chondrichthyes; order Heterodontiformes; family Heterodontidae; genus Heterodontus; species Heterodontus francisci. The sequence continues at coordinate 48,983,943 of NC_090384.1, forward strand.
GGGATTTCCATTCTGGAGTCAGAATCCTGACGTCATGGTCACATCTGGGTCCCAACCCTGCACCGCTGTGGCAATACACGTGATTTTAACAGGGAAAACAGTTAATTGCCTCAGAGTTGTATTCGCTGCCCAATAAGCAGCAGTGGGCACAGGAAGAAGGTGGGACAAAGGCAGCAGCAGGCGCAGTTTAAAGCGCAGGTAGCAGCCATTGCTGAGGTTGCCATTCGTCCAAAGGATGGAAGACAAAGCAGAGCAGAGGGCAGTGGGAAGGGAGGGCCCCTGTGCCAGGACAGCCTGCCGCCCTCCCACCCCGTTTTTCTGATGCCTCACTGGAGGTGCTCCTAGAGGTGGTGACTGAGTGCAGAAACATCCTGCTCCCTGCCAGTGGCAAAAGAAAGCCTGCAAGGCTTACCAAGAAGGCATGGTGAGAGGTGGCTGACAAGGATAGCAGAAGAAGAGTGGTGAGGAGGAACTGGGTGCAGTGAGGAAATATTTCAATGACCTTCTCAGGTCTGGAAAGGTGAGTCCAAAGATAGACTCAGATGGCATGTGGCCTGGTCAGCAGTCACCAGAGTGCAAAAGAGAGGGGTATCCTGAGGGCGCATAGCGTTTTTCTGACCACGGGAGAGATGTGTGCTCAGCAGCCTTGATGACCCATAAGCAAAAGTCAGAACCAGAGTGCTGTTGGGCAGGAGGCTGGAGTGCAGACTGTAGCAGCGTAACGAATGAAAAGCTGCAAGTGAGTGAGAGAGACATTGTCCTAACTACATCTTTCTTCATCTTGCAGGGAGTTGAATGCCAGGGAGAATAGGAGCACACGCCTGGATGGTGGGGCGTTCCAGCTCATGTCACAGGTACACTTTGAGGAGCTGGCCCATGATGTGCCCAGAGTGTCCAGTCACAGGGACACTGGAGATGCCGAAAAAGGGGTCCACCATAGATAGGGTGAAAACATCTCAACATCTCCAGGTTCAAGGGATGCATGACAATGCTCCCAGTGCAACCGTCCATCAATGCATAAGCGGTCATCTCATAATTTTAAGCAGCAGAGTTTTCTATTGACTGTCCCGAACTCTCATCACCATCTTCTCTTATGTCTCCCACAGGACCAGCTGCAAAGGGGCAGGTGTCCACACAAAAACATCAAGTTCCTGAGCAGTCAAAGGAGAAAGACAGCTCGGAGCCTGCAATGTCACCGTTTCTAGCAGACCCTCCACAAGCACAGACACTCGCACGTTGGTGGGTCCTCACAGGCTATTAGAGACGGTGGCACAGGGTGAAGCACACATCTCAGAGTTGCAGGTTTTGGAAGAGGTAGAGTTGGCTGTGGTCAGTCACCCTTGGAGGTTGCAGGACAGGCTCAGCCCTGCTCAGGATAGAGATGCAGAGCCTAGGGACTCATGAAACAGGAAAGTCTACCTGGAGAACCAGCGTGAGATGTGTGCCCACATGTTAGAGTTACTTGAGGCTGTGTGGAGTCATGGCATGACAGTGGAGGAGTCCATTCATCTCGTGTGGTCCATAATGTCTTGGTGCTTTGAGCAAGGGAGATCCTCCACTGAGAGAATGGCCAGCCACTTGGAGAGCCATATGTGGCATCACTCAAGAGTGAATACAGGAACAATGCACTGACATGCACAGGGTGCATGCTGCAGTCAGCAGCATTGACCGATCAGTGACACAAATGGCTTGGAGTGGATGCCAGCTGTGCCCCAGATGATGGTCCCCTGCAGCGATCAAGGGCGCCATGAAAGGGCTGAGGAGATGACAGGTGCTGATGAGGTGGCCACCCTTCATGGGGCTCCATCATCATCTGCCTGCACAGCCCCTTCCACAGACAAAGCATCTGTAGAGTCACACCCTGTGACAGAGCCTGTCCCTACAGCGGTACTAGTATAGAAGCCTTTGGAGGTACCACCCCACCCCCACCAACCCCGGCACTTCAAAACCAAGGCCAAATGCCACAGCCATTTCAGTCCCAAACAGGCACTAGCCAGCAGTCTGCCTCCACCTCATCCTCACCACAGGGGGAGGCACTGTTAGGAGTTGCTGTCAGTGGAGGCCACCATGACAGTAATATCATTTTGAGGGTCACTTGGGTGTTTCTGATGTAAGTAATAGTGAATTATTAAGCAATAAAGCACTCGGAAATTTGTTGTACTAAGGCAAACTTACGTTTCCATCTCATCATGGCAAGATGCAGGAGAATGGGAAGCAAAGGCTGCCGAAGCAATGGCGTGTACTGGAAAAAAAGTGTGTCAGATGGGGACTCTGGAGCCTTGCAGTGTTTGTGTCACTGGAAGGTTGCTGACCTTTCCTACGAACTAATGGTCACTCTCACTCAGATGAAAGAGGCTTTCCTCTCCAAATGTCTTGCAAACTGAGTCTCGAGCAGGAGAAACATCTCTGCATCGAAGTGACCCTAGCGTTCCTGCCATCCTGATGAGCACTCTGTCTCCTGAGCCTGCCATGGAGACATCCCTGCAAAGCAAGGGGACCGCTCTCCAATTCTCCTTTAGCTTCCTCCGCATCTTCCTCCTCCAAGGAGCTGGTCCATTCGATCGCTTCTCCCTCAAGGTGTACCGGTCAAGGCACCTCACCCTCATCATCAAGAGGCCGATGGCCTGCTCAATGATGACCCTTGCACTCAGGTCACATCAGTTGCAGTGTCTCTCAGCTTCTGTAGCAGGGTGATGCACCGGAGTCATCAGTCATCTCTACAAGGGATAAGCCTTATCCATTAACAGACATCCATGGATCTCCATTGATTTCATGAAGAGCTGCGGCATCTGCAAGTGTCAGAGGATAAAGACATAATGGCAGCTTCCTGGAAAGCTTGCACACCTGCATAAATTACTTCCTGTGGTCGCATGGCAGCCTGATGTTGAGGAAGTGGTATCCCTTCCTCTTGAGAAATCTCCCTGGCTGGTCAGTCGGTGCCTCAATGGCCACACGGGGTGCAACTGATGATTCCCTGCACCTGAGGGCATCCAGGAAAGGAGGTAAATCCCACTGCCCTTTGAGTTTGAGTGCCACTATCCACTTGAATTCAATGTAACCCCCTGACCTCTCAAACAGAGCATTCAACACCTCCGTGATGCAATAATGTGCTGCTGCTTGCGAGATGCCAATGCCTGCTGCCACTTCTCGGAAGGAGCAGGTTTCAGGAAAGTGCAAGGCCATTGAGACTCTTAGAGGCATGGAAAGGCCATGGTGATGGTTCTTGCTAACCCTTGGATAACCCTCAACAAGGGCACTCAGGTCAGCAACCATCAGCCTGGACAGGCACAGCATTCTGCAACGCCAAGGCTATGCCATGTCCAGGCAGCTTTTCCTTTGGCGGTGGACACTATGGTGAGGGTGTTGCATCTGTTGCCTTCCTATGCCTCTTTCCTCAAACCTGCACCCGTTGCCAATGGGCCTGCCTCTGTTCCTGCAGATGCTGCTCTTAATCGCTGGATGGACCAAGTTTGGAGTAGCTTGATCCCATTTCCTCTATGTTCTCCCTTTCCATTGAAAATGTGGAGTCTTCTTGAACCTCCATCATGAACCACTGAGAGCCATAAGCAGAAAGACCCATCCTGCACCTTCCCCCACCCCCCTCCACCCCCACCAAATGCCTTTGTCAAGGGTTCAGAGATATGAAAGATAATACTTCTCACTGCGCACAACTGGTTGCCTGTGAATGAAGACCTTCTCTGAGCCTTCCCTCTTCCATGGTGCCTCTTGCTGCTGTCCCAGCTTGCTCCCCACTGTGTCAGTGCCTTCTCTTCCTATTCATGGTTGGGACCCTGCGTGGATCCCACACCTTAAAAAGAACATTCAAAACTGGCCCTTAATGAGCTAACAAGAAGCTTAATTGGCCATTTAAGCAGGTCGGGCAGGTTGCCTCTTCCGGCTCCAGTCACAACCTTTTAAATTTGGGCTGTGCTGGTTTCACGTCAGGAAATCGGCCCGCTGACCCGAGGGGCGGGTTTAAACAACCACCTGCCCCCGATCCCACCCTCTCAATCAAATAAAAATCCCGCCCTCAATATCTGAAGAACTGCAGGTGCGTCTCATGTCCTATCATGTCATATAAATCCCCAGTCTTTACTTTATTGTACTGATATGATGTCTAATGTGGATGATATACATTTTTTTCTCTTGAGAATTAAGTTGCAATTAATCATTAAGTGTCTCATTACAAGATGTGATGCCAGATACCACATCATATAAGTCTCAAGTTCCCATGGTTGAGAAATTGGGCCTCAGTCTAAACCTACCCCTATTAGTCTAACTGTGATAAGGTCATTTTGACAATAGATAAAGTAGATGAGGGAATTCTTCATTTTTCAAAAATTCTAGATCTGTGTTCAATGCCCTTAAGGTCCCCATCCCCAATTGAACTGTGCCAATGTCCCAATTGCAGCTGTTTAGTTTACTGCAAAACAATGTTATTTTACGTGTACCTGATAATAGTGCAAAACGGCACAGGATTTGCATGGAAGTGATCTACAGTGTTACTTTGCAGGACTTTTATAGGAATTTTAATACAATATTTTACAATTAGTTTTTTAGTTTTAGAGATACAGCACTGAAACAGGCCCTTCGGCCCACCGAGTCTGTGCCGACCATCAACCACCCATTTATACTAATCCTACACTAATTCTATATTCCTACCACATCCCCACCTGCCCCTATATTTCCCTACCACCTACCTATACTAGTGGCAATTTATAATGGCCAATTTACCTACCAACCTGCAAGTCTTTTGGCTTGTGGTAGGAAACCGGAGCACCCGGAGGAAACCCACGCAGACACAGGGAGAACTTGCAAACTCCACACAGGCAGTACCCAGATTTGAACCCGGGTCACTTGAGCTGTGAGGCTGCGGTGCTAACCACTGCGCCACTGTGCCACAATTATCAGTTGCCTTTTGGAATTCTAGGTCAATACTGTATGCAACACTAGGATTTTCTGCATGGAAATCCTTTGGGATTTTTGCTTGTTCCAGTCTAGGAGTTCTGTAAGCCCTGGATAAAGAAGAACCAAGTTAAAATACTGTGTAAACCAGACATTGTCCACTTAAAAACCACCTCGAAAAACTCAAAATCCATTAATATCTTATTTTTCATAACTAAATCTGTGCATTTTAAAAAGTGCAGAGAAAATCACCCACACATTAAGGGCATTGCTGAGTACTTACTTTGTGTGCACAAAAACACACTTCATATAGTTACAGACACACAAACACACACACAGAGACGCACACAGATTTTAAGTTCCTGTTATTCTCGATTTTCCCTCCCCCCTCACTACGTTGACTGAGATAAGTGAAACTGGTGTCTTGAGAACCGCTATCATCTACACCTGCACCGGAACACTATAAATTTCCAGAAAAAAATACAAGTTTTTTTTTCCGATGCAGCAACTTCCTTTACTACTGGAAGAACGGTTTGCTTTTTCTTGTCACAGGAAAATAAAAACTAAAAACTAAGCCACGTGACAACGGGCCACAGACTCCTCAGACACAGAGAATGAATTGTGCCACTACTAAAATATGTTTTTTTTTAGGGGGGAGGGGGAGGAGTGTTGAAGCACTGGGTAGATATGACCTTTTGACTAAAAAAATGTTCCTGGCAGCTCAATGTTATAGAGTCCATGGCATATGGATTGGCTGCTGGGCTCCCAGAGTGTTGGCTGAGTGATCCATGACTTCAGTCCACGTGCTTCGTTGTGCATACTTAAAATGTCATGGTTAATCAGATGTTTTCTTTTCTTCTTGCGTGTCGTTTTTCCCTTCCTTTTGATTTGGTGAATAATCATGCTTTGAGTTGGTGCCACTGAGCCACAGCATGTCGTGGCCGTCCAATCATATCCTTCCAATGCTTGACTTCTCCGGGCCCACTCTTCCAAGACAAGTATATCTGGAGAAGACAAAAACCATGAGCCAGTTTAACATTGTTAAACAGCACGTCAGTAATTTAAATTTTAATCTTGATCCCTATTTTCTGAAAACATCTTCGTTACATGCTGTGTTCCTCTTACTTGAGGCAGCAGTAGGCAACCAAAGCTAGTCTAATGACGGCCATGAAACTATTGTCAATTGTCGTAAAAACCGATCTGGTTCACTTTAGGGAAGGAAATCTGCCATCCTTACCTAGTTTGGCCTACATACGACTCACAGCAATGTGGGTGACTCTTAAATGCCCTCTGAAATAGCCTAGAAAGCCACTCAGTTGTATCAAACCACGAAAAAAGTCAATAAGGAATGAAACTGGATGGACCACCCAGCATCAACCTAGGCACCGGAAATGACAATGGCAAACCCAGCCCTGTCGACCCTGCAAAGTCCTCCTTACTAACATCTCGGGGCTTGTGCCAAAGTTGGGAGAGCTGTCCCACAGGCTAGTCAAGCAACACCGGACATAGTCATACTCATGAAATCATACCTTACGATGTCCCAGACATCACCAGAGGTGGCGGCACAGTGGTATACAGTTGGGAGGGAGTTGTCCTGGGAGTCCTCAAAATCGACTCCTGAACCCATGATGTCTCATGGCCTCAGGACAAACATGAGCAAGGAAACCTCCTGCTGATTACCACCTACCACCGCCCCCCCCCCCGCCCCACCCCCAGCTGATGAGTCAGCACTCACTCCTCCATGTTGAACACCACTTGGAGGAAGGACAGAGGGTGGCAAGGGCGCAGAATGTACTCTGGGTGGATGACTTCAATGTCCATCACCAAGAGTGGCTCGGTAGCACCATTACCGACAAAGCCGTTAAGGTCATAGCTGCTAGACTGGGTCTGCAGCTGGTGGTGAGGGAACCAACAAAGGGCAAAAACATACATGACCTCATCCTCACCAATCTGCCTGTTGCAGATGCAGCTGTCCAGGACAGTATTGGTAGGAGTGATCACCGCACAGTCCTTGTGGAGATGAAGTCCTATCTTTACATTGAGGGTACACTCCATCGTGTTGTGTGGCACTACCATGCTAAATGGGACAGATTTTGAACAGATCTAGCAATGCCAAACTGGGCATCCATGAGGCGCTGAGGGCCATCAGCAGCAGCTGAATTGTACTCAACCACAATCTGTAACTTCATCGCCTGATATATCCCCCACTCTACCATTACCACCAATCCGGGGGATCAACCCTGGGCCAATGAAGAGTGCAGGAGGGCATGCCAGGAGCAGCACCAGGCATACCTCAAAATGAGGTGTCAACCTGATGAAGCTACAACCCAAACAGCAGAAGCAGCATGCGATAGACAGATCCAAGCGATCCCACAACTAACGGATAAGATCTAAACTCTGCAGTCCTGCCACATCCAGTCGTGAATGTGGTGGACAACTAAACAACAGGCCGAATGGCTTCTTTCTGTGCTATATTTATTCTATGATTATTTGAGGAGGAGGCTCCTCAAATATCCCCATTCTCAATGATGAGGAAGCCCAGCACATCAGTGCAAAAGATAAGGTTGAAACATTTGCAACAATTTTCAGTCAGAAGTGCTGAGTTGATGATCCATATTGGCCTCCTCCTGAAGTCCCCAGCATCACAGATGCCAGTCTTCAGCCAATTCGATTCACTCCACGTGATATCAAGAAACGACTGAAGGCACTGGATACTGCAAAGGCTATGGGCCCTAACTGCCCTTGAGAAGGTGGTGGTGAGCTGCCTTCTTGAACCGCTGCAGTCCATGTGGGGTAGGTACACCCACAGTGCTGTTAGGAAGGGAGTTCCAGGATTTTGACCCAGCGACAGTGAAGGAATGGCGATATAGTTCCAAGTCAGGATGGTGTGACTTGGAGGGGAACTTGCAGGTGCTGGCATTCCCATGCATCTGCTGCCCTTGTCCTTCCAGGTGGTAGAGGTTGAGGCTTTGGAAGATTCTGTCGAAAGAGCCTTGGTGCATTGCTGCAGTGCATCTTGTAGATGGTACACACAGCTGCCACTGTGCGCCAGTGGTGGAGGGAGTGAATGGGGATGGTGTGCCAATCAAGTGGGTTTCTTTGTCCTGGATGGTGTTGAGCTTCTGGACTGTTGTTGGAGCTGCACCCATCCAGGCAAGAGAGAGTATTCCATCACACTCCTGACTTGTGCCTTGTAGATGGTGGACATGCTTTGGGGAGTCAGGAGGCGAGTTACTCGCCGCAGGATTCCTAGCCTCCGACCTGCTCTTGTAGCCACGGTTATATGGCTACTCCAGTTCAGTTTCTGGTCAATGGTAACCCTAAGAAAGTTAATAGTTGGGGATTCAGCGATGGTAATGCCATTGAATGTCAAGGGGAGATGGTTAGATTCTCTCTTGTTGGAGATGGTAATTGCCTGGCACTTGTGTGGCGTGAATGTTACTTGTCACTTATCAGCCCAAACTTGGATATTGTCCAAGTCTTGTTAGATCTGGACATGGGCTACTTCAGTATCTGAGGCTTCGCGAGTGGTGCTGAACATTGTGAAATCATCAGCAAACATTCCCACTTCTGACCTTATGATGGAGCGAAGGTCATTCATGAAGCAGCTGAAGACGGTTGGGCCTAGGACACTACCCTGAGGAGCTCCTGCAGTCATCTCCTGGGACTGAGATGATTGACCTCCAACAACCACAGCCATCTTCCTTTGTGCCAGCTATGACTCCAAACAGTGGAAAGTTTTTTCCCCTTGATTCCCATTGACTCCAGTTTTGCTAGGGTTCCTTGATGCCATACTTGGTCACATGCTGCCTTGATGTCAAGGGCAGTCACTCTCGCCTCACTTCTGGAGTTTAGCTCTTCTGTCCATGTTTGGACCAAGGCTGTATTGAGATCAGGAGCTGAGAACCCAAACTGAGCAGTGAGCAGGTTATTGCTGAACAGGTGCTGCTTGATAGCACTGTAGACCATCCCTTCCATCAATTTGCTGATGATTGAGAGTGGACTGATGGGGCAGTAATTGGTTAGATTGGATTTGTCCTGCTTTTTCTGCACAGGACATCCCTGGGCAATTTTCCACATTGCCGGGTAGATGCCAGTGTTGTAGCTGTACTGGAACAGCTTGGCTAGGGACATGACTCATTCTGGAGCACAAGTCTTCAGAACTATTACCAGAATGTTGTCAGCGTCCATAACATTTGCAGTATCCAGTGCCTTCAGCCTTTTCTTGATATCACTTGGAGTGAATCGGATTGGCTGAAGGCTGGCACCTATGATGCTGGTGACCTCAGGAGGAGGCCAAGATGGATCAGCCACTCAGCACTTCTGGCTGAAGGAGGATGCAAATGCTTCAGCCTCATCTTTTGCACTGATTTGCTGGGCTCTCCCATCATTGAGGATGGGGATATTTGTGGAGCCTCCTCCTCACAGAATCATAGAATAAGTACAGCACAGAAGGAAGCCATTCGGCCCGTTTTGTCCATGCCTGCTCTCTGCAAGAGCAACTCATCTCGTCCCACTCCCCGGCCTTTTCCCTGTAGCCCTGGAAATTTTCTCTCTTCAGATAATTATCTAATTCACTTTGGAAAGTCACAATTGAAGCTGCCATTACACTCTCAGGCAGTGCAATCCAGATCCTAACTACTCACGGCATAAAAAGGTTTTCCCTCAGGTCACTGTTGCTTCTTTCGCCAATCACGTTAAATTAGTGTCCATGACAGCGCTTCTGTTAGGTCTTCCTTTTTCCTCAACCGAGTATTCCCCCCCACTGTGGTTGACAGGGCCATCAACCGTGTCCGGCCCATTTCCCACACCTCTATCCTCACCCCTTCCCCTCCCTCCCAGAACCGCAACAGGGTTCCCCTTGTCCTCACTTTCCACCCCACCAGCCTCCACATCCAAAGGATCATCCTCCGCCATTTTTGCCATGTCCAGCGTGATGCCACTACCAAAGGCATCTTCCTCTCCCCTCCAGTCAGCATTCCAAAAGGATTGTTCCCTCTGCGACACAGTGGTCCACTCCTCCATTACCCCCAACACCTCGTCCCCTTCCCATGCAATCGCAGGAGGTGTAATACCTGCCCTTTTACCTCCTCTCTCCTCACTATCCTAGGCCCCAAACACTCCTTTCAGGTGAAGCAGTGATTTACTTGTACTTCTTTCAATTTAGTATACTGTATTCGCTGCTCACAATGTGGTCTCCTCTACACTGGGGAGACCAAACGCAGATTGGGTGACCGCTTTGCGGAACACCTCCGCTCAGTCTGAAAGCAAGACCCCGAGCTTCCGGTTACTTGCCATTTCAACACACCCCCCTGCTCTCATGCCCACGTATCTGTCCTGGGCTTGCTGCAGTGTTCCAGTGAACATCAATGCAAGCTTCAGGAACAGCATCTCATTTTTAGATCAGGCATGCTACAGCCTGCTGGAAGGAACATTGAGTTAAATAATTTTAGGGCATGACAGGGCCCCCCTTTTTTATTTTTAGTTATTTTTTTCTTTTTTGTTTATTTTATTTTAGTTTGTTTCATCATTTTTTTAAAAACCATGTGCCTTCCTACTTTTTTTTCATGTTTGTGCTTTGGACCAGGGCTGCTCATTTTTCTGTCAATTAACAACCTCTCTGCACTAATGCTTTGTCATTCAGCACACCATTAACATACTGTTTGCCTTTGCTCCATGACCTCTGGTCAGTTATTCTCTATGACCTTGTCCTATTAACACCTTGCCTTTTGTTATCACTTGCCCCACCCCTGCTTTATTTGCTTAAAACCTATTACAATTCTAACCTTTACCAGCTCTGATGAAAGGTCACTGACCTGAAACGTTAATTCTGCTTCTCTCTCCACAGATGCTGTCAGACCTGCTGAGTATTTCCAGCATTTCTTGTTTTTATTTCAGATTTCCAGCATCTGCAGTATTTTGCTTTTATTTTATTAAAACAGTATCCTGTGGTTCTTGATCCTTCCACCAACGGGAACAGTTTCCCCCTATCTACTTTGTCCAGACCCCTCATGATTTTGAACACCACTATCAATCTCCTCTTAACCTTTTCTTCTCCAAGGAGAACAGCCCCAGCTTCCCCACTCTATCCATGTAACTGAAGTTCCTTATCCCTGGAGCCATTCTCCTGAATCTTTTCTGTACCCTCTCTAATGCCTTCACATCCTTCCTAAAGTGCAATGTCCAAAATTGGACACAATACTCTCGCTGAGGCCGAATCAGTGTTATATTAAGGTTCATCATTACTTCCTCTCTTTTGTACTCTATGCCCCCTATTTCTAAAGCCCAGGATCCTGTATGCTTTCTCAACCTGCCCTGCCACCTTCAATGCTTTCTGCACATACACCCCCAGGTTCCTCTGTTCCTGCACTCTCTTTCGAATTGTATTCTTTAATTTAGATCGTCTCTCCTCGTTCTTCGTACCAAAATGAATCACTTCACACTTCTCTGCATTAAATTACACCTTCCACTTGTCGCCATTCCACCAGCCTGACTATGCCCTCTTGACGTTTATCTCTATCCTCCTCACAGTTCACAATATTTCCAAGTTTTGTCCCTGTACATCCAAGTCTAGGTCATTAATAAATATCAAGAAAAGTAGGGGTCTTCCCACCGATCCCTGGGAAACTTCACTATATACCATTCTGCAGTTTGAAATACAGCTGTTCACAACTAATCCGTTTCCTGTCACTAGTCAATTTTGCATCCGACTGCTACTGTCTTCTTTATTCCATGAGCTCTAACTTTGCTGACAAGCCTGCCATGTGGCACTTTATCAAATACCTTCTGGAAGTCCATGTACACCACATCAACTGCAATACCCTCATCAACTCAAACTGTTAACCTCATCAAAAGATTCAAGCAAATTAAACACTTAGATTTGCCCTCAACAAATCCATGCTGGCTTTCATTAACTAATCCACATTTGCCCAAGTGACGGTTCATTTTGTTCCGATTTATCATTTCTAAATGCTTTCCCATCATCAAGGTTACATTGACTGGACTGTAGTTGCTGGGCTTATCCTTACAATCTTTTTTGAACAAGGTCTAACAAATGCAATTCTCCAGTCTCTGGCACCACTCCTGTATCTGAGGAGGATAAGATGATTATGGCTAGTGCCTCTGTAATTTCCACCTTACTTCCCTCAGTATCCTAGGTTGCAACCTGGTGACTTGTCAACTTTTAGTACAGCCAGTTTATCTAATGCCTCCACTTCATCAATTTTTAGTCCATCCACTGTCTCAACTCCTCCTCTTTCACAATGGCTGGGACAGCATCTCTCTTTACCAAGGGAAAAGATGCTAAGTACTCATTTAGTACCTTAGCCATGCCCCCGCCTCTGTGTGTAAGATCCCCTTTTAGGTCCCTAATCGGCCCCACTCCTCCTTTTACTCTTTATATGCCTGTCGAAGACTTTTAGATTCCCTTTTATGTTAGCTGCTGGTCTCTTCTCATACTCATATTTGTTTTGTCACTTCCTCTTTGAACTTTATATATTCAGTCTGGTTCTCAATCAGATTATCCACCTGACATCTGTCAAATGTACCCTTTTTCTGCTTCATCTTACTCTCGATCTCTTTGGTCATCTAGGGAGCTCTGGATTTGTTTGCACAATGTTTCCCCCTCGTGGCAATGTACCTTGCCTGTACCCGATCTATCGCCTTTCAAAGCCAGCCCATTGTTCAGTTACAGTTTTGCCTGCCAATCTTTGATTTGATTTTGCCTGGGCCAAATCCATTCTCATCCCATTGAAATTAATTGGGGGGGTGGGGGGGCGGATCAATTATTTTTTACTCTGGATTGCTCCTTGTCCTTTCCCCTAGCCAACCTAAACCTTATGATGCTATGCTCACTGTCCCCCAAATGTTCCCCTACTGACACTTGATTCACTTGACCCACCTCATTCCCCAGAACCAGATCCAGCTATGCCTCCTTCCTCATTGGACTAGAGACATACTGATGTAGAAAATTCTTCTGAACACACTCTAGAAACTCTTGCCCCTCTCTGCCCTTTACACTATAACTATCCCAGTCTACATTGGGATAATCAAGTACCACATTATAACTAATCTATAATTCTTGAACCTCTCTGTAATTGCCTTGCAAATTTGTTTCTCTATCATTCCCACTAGTTGATCCCCTATAGAATATATCCAACAATGTAATGGTACCTCTATTGTTTCTTAGCTCAAACCAAATAGATTCTGGCCTTGATCTCGCTAGGCCATCCTCTCTCTCCAGCACTGTAATGTTCTCCTTAATCAATACTGATACCTCTCCTCCTTTCTCTCCTGAACACCTTGTATCCAGGAATTATTAGTACCCGGTCTTGCTCTTCTTGAGCCAAGTCTCCCTTATTACCACAACATCATATTCCCACATGACTATATGTGCCTGCAGCTCACCAACCTAATTTACCACATTCTGTGTATTCACATACATGCACTGTAAACCAAATTGAGACCTTATTACATTCCCTCTATGACCCCACTTAATACCTTACTAGTTCCTATTCCAGTGCCATCTGTCTCTTCCAATTCTCTGTGCACCTTGGTTTTCCGCTCTAATATTATCTCCTGGTTCCCACATCCCTGCCAAGTTAGTTTAAACCCTCCCCAATAGCATTTGCAAATTGCCCCGCATGGACATTGGTCCCGGCTCTGTTCAGGTGCAACGCGTCGGGCCTGTACACATCCCATCTCCCCCAGAACTGTTCTCAATGTCCCAGGAATCTAAAGCCCTCCCTCCTGCACCATCTCTCTGGCCACATATTTATCTGCTCTATGCTCCTATTTCTACACTCACGTGCACATGGCACTGGAAGTAATCCAGAAATTACTACCTTTGTGATCCTGCTTTCTAATTTATTTTCCAGCTCCCTAAACACCACCCTGCAGGACCTCATTCCTCTTTTTACCTATGTCATTGGAACCAATATGGACCACGACCACTGGCTGTTCACCTTTCCCCCTCAGAGTACTCTGTAGCCACTCGCTGACATCTGTGACCCTGGCACCAGGGAGACAACATACCATCCTTCATTCATGTCTGCAGCTGCAGAAACACCTGCCTGTTCCCCTAACTATTGAATTCCTTATCACTATTACTTTTACAATCTTCCTCCTGCCCCCCTGTACAGCTGAGCTAGCCGTGGTGCCATGACTGCACACCACAGAGGAACCATCACTCTCACTGGTATTCAAAATGGAATACTGGTTGGAGTGTGAGATGCACTCAGGAAACTCCCGCACTTCCTACCTTGTCCTCCTAGACTGCCTTACGGTCACCTATTCCCTCTCTGCCTGCATGCCCTTAAGCTGTGGGGTGACCACATCTATAAATGACCCATCCACGAAATACTCAGACTTGTTGATGCGCTCGAGTGATACCAGCTGCTGCTGAAGCTTTGAAACCCAGAGTTCAAGCTGCCGCGTCATGACACTTCTTGCACATGTGGTTATCCAGGACACGGGAAGCATCCAGAGTTCCCACATGGAACAGGATGTGCACTCCACGGGACCGAGCTGCCCTGTCACGCCTCCATTTATCAGACTAATAAACTTATGACATAAATAATTAAAGACTCACCAGTTACTTACCAATCAACTGTTTCTCGTGCTGACATCACTATTTTGTAGGAAGGTTAATTGAAATGTTTTTACTTAACTCTTTTTATCCATAAACCTTAGATTTTAATTTACTGAAAAATTCAGAACGCTTTGGTGTTACTATACCTTGCTATTTAATTTTCACTTTACTTGCTAGATTTGATTAATTAATTGAACACTGATTGTAAATTATCAAATTGACCTTGGTTGTATGCTAATTAATTGATCTAGTCTTACACTAGGTGACAATGCAGAACAGCTAGATTGGAAGACAGCTAATTTCAATGCAATGAGAAGGAATCTAGCCAGGATAAAATGGAACCAAAGACTGTGAGGCAAAACTGTAACGCAACAATATGGTATCTTTAGGCAGCAGATGCTTCAGGTGCAGGCTAGGTACATTCCAACAACGGTGGAAGGTAGGGGAAACAAAAACAGGGCTCCTTGGATGACAAGGCAGATGGAGATGATGAAACAAACAACAACAAAAAAGAGGGTGTCTGGTGTATGTCAGGTGAATTCTTCAAGTGACAGCCAGGCCAAATAAATTAAGTTGAGAGGGGAGGTGAACAGGAAAATAAGACTGGCAAAAGGAGCCCAAAAAATCTTCTACTAGCATGGAAATAGTATGCAGGTAGTAAGAGGTGGAGTGGGGCCTATTAATGACAAAGAGGGTAATATATGCTTAGAGGCATCGGTCAAGGCTAGAATACTTGATGAGTACTTTGTAACAATGTTTACAAAGGAAGAAGACTCAAACAAAATATCAGTAGAAGCAGAGAGAGTAGAGGCAATGGATAGGGTAAAAATTGAGCGTGAGAAGGTACTGGAAAGGCAGACTATGCTTAGGGTAGATAAATCACCTTATCCGGCTGGCTTGCATCCCTGGTTGCTAAAGGAAGTGGGGGTGAAGATAGCAGAAGAGCTTTCCATAATCTTCCAATGATCCCTAGATAAGGGGGAGGTGCCAGAGGATTGGACAGTGGCAAATGTGACACCCTTATTCAAGAAGGAGTGTAGGGACAGTTCTAGCAACTATAGGCCAATTAGTTTATCAGTGGTGGGTAAGGTTTTAGAAACAATCAGGGAAAAATCAACAGGCACTTGGAGAGGTTTGAGTAAATTAAGGATAGCCAGCATGGATTTGTAAAAGCTAGATCATGCTTGACTAATGTAAATGAATTTTTTGATCGAGTAACAGAGACGGTTGATGAAAGGAACGCGGTGGATGTTGTCTATATGGATTTTAAGAAAGTCTTTGATAAAGTACCATACAAAAGGTTGGTTAACAAAATTCAGGCTCGTGGAATAGGAGGGTCAATATCCAACTGGATAAAAAAAGGGTTTCAGAACAGAAAACAGTGAATCGTGGTAAATGGTTGTTTTTCAGACTGGAGAATGGTAGACAGTGGTGTTCCCCAAGGGTCAGTGCTAGGACTACTGCTTTTTTGTTGCTATATATAAATATAAATGACTTGGATGTTGGAATACAGAGTAGAATTTCAAAACATGTCGATGATACCAAACTTGGAGTGACAGCAAACAATGAGGATGATATTAACCACCTGCAGCAGGACATAGATAGGCTAGCAGGATGGTGTTATGAAAGTGCTTTTTAATTTTTTTGAGGATTTGTGCGATAGAATTATAGACATTGGTTTATTTGGGAAAACTGACAAGATTCCATGGATTTTTTTTTATCCAAGGGTCACTGAGAAGTCTTGTTTGAAAACAAACCTTTACTGGATGTCACATGCCTTAAGTTCAATAAGCAACAGAAACCCTTGGTGATTTAGGGGAGATGTTTACAGAGAAGTGACATGTCAAGATTTATAGTGGTCAGGAGGTTCGGACTTGCTGTTTGGGGTTTCGCTTCTGAGATATTGTTCTGGTTCATTTGGGGGTGGACTCTATCCTGAGTGGGGATAACAGAAACCCCGAATGCCACATTTCTCCTGGAAAGCCTACCAGACTACTTCGACATCTCCAGAATGAACTGCTCCAGAAAAGATCCCAGTGATCTGTCTCTGTATACCCGGATGCCAGACCAAAATAGACAACTGACATGCTTCCATATCTTCTCTTTTTTCCTTCAAGAATTAGCAAGTATTTGGCCAAAGTATTCTTTTTCATGCTTTTGTTTTGCAAAAAAGCTCTGCAGACGAAATCTACTTTTCAGTTAACCTGTGTGTGTGATGTGTGTGCGCGCGGTGTGTGTGTATGGTGTGTGAGGGGCTAAGGTAAAAAGGGAACTTTCATATTTCAATCTGTGGGTTAATGCTTTGCTTCGTTACTGGATAAGTCTTTTATAATAAACTGATAATTTTGTTTGTTAAGCAAACCTGGTTGGTATATTTTATTCAGGGATAAAGAGTAGAGTATATGATTGACTGTATCGGTACCTGGGTAAACATTTAAATATATGTTGTGACCAGTGGAAAAGTGGAACTAGAAAAGACAGTGCACTCCTCCTGCCTCAGTCGTAACAATGGGCAGACAAGCGACAGATGGAATTTAATACAGACAAGTGTGAGGTGATGCATTTTGGCATAAGGGATAGGGTGAGGCAATACAGATTTAATGGCACAGTTCTGAAAAGTGTGCAGGAACAGAAGGACCATAGGGGTGCATGTGCACTGACCTTTGAAGGTAGCAGGACATTTTGAAAGAGTGGGTAGTAAAGCATATAGGATCTTGGGATTCATAAATGGAGGCATAGAGAACAAAATCAGGGGAGTTATGCTGAACCTTGATAACGCACTGGTTAGGCCACAACTAGATTATTGTGTCCAGTTCTGTCACCACACTTTAGGAAGGATGTGAGGGTCCTCGAGAGGGTGCAGAGGAGATTTACCAGAATGGTTCTAGGGATGGACGCTTTTAGTTACAAGGTTAGGTTGGAAAAGCTGGGGTTGTTCTCTCTGCAGCAAAAGATATTGAGGGGATATTTGATAGAGGTGAACAAGATTACAACAGGCTTAGGTAAGTTAGACAAGAAAAATCAGTTCCCATTAACTGATGGTACAAGGACTAGGGGACACAGATTGAATGTTTTGGGCGAGATGTGAGGGCGAATGTGAGGAAGACCGTTTTTACGCAGTGAGTGGTAATGACCTGGAACTTGCTGCCCACGAAGGTGGCACAATCAATGATTTCAAAAGGAAGTTGGATGACCCCTTGAAGGAAATAAACCTGCAGCGCTATGGGGATCAAGCAAGGGATAAGGGCTGACTGGATTGCTCCGCCGGGAAGCTGGCATGGACACGATGAGCCAAATGGCCTCCTTCTATGCCCTAATGTCTATGTAACTCCTCGTCCCATGACGTCACTTTGCAGTATGTCTCCACCTCTTGCCACTGCTCCTCTCTCCCGCTGTGCTTTGCTGCTGCCAGTGTTTCCCGCACTGCATTTAAAGGCTCCTCTCTCTCCCGCTGGGCTATGCTACAAAGCTGCTGCCAGTGGTTCCCGCGTTGCATTTAAAGGCTCCTCTCTCCGCTGTACTTTACTGATCTGCCACCGTTGGTTTTTCCTGTGCTGTGCATATATAAAGGTCCCCTCTCCCACTGGGCTTGGCTGTTCTGCCACGGCCAGTGGTTCCTGCGCTGTATTTAAAGACTCCTGTCTCCCACTGTGCTTTGTTGCTCTGCCGCTGTTGATGTTTCCCGCACAGTTCATAAAGGCTCCTGTCTCCCACTGTGCTCTGCTGCTCTACTCATGGTCTAAGGCAGAGGTGGAGGTGTAATTAAGCGGTCTTTGTGATCTAAAGTATGAAGATTCAGAAGCTCAGCCTGGAGTCGAATAGGATGCTGAGCCAGGAAAGAGACTGGTTCAGCCAGAGAATGTAGTTGGGGAGGGGAATGGATTCAGTATGGAGCTAATGGCGCCTCATCTAAATCTGGCAAGTGCTCTGACAGCACAGAGGCAGTGGAGGAGTTGAGAGAGGTGGTGGAGAGGTCAAGCTTGGGGGGTGGGGGGTCATCAGTGTACATGCGGAAGGTGAACTATGTCTTCGAATGTCATAAAGGGGTAGCATGTCAATGAGGAAGTGGTGGGAGCCATAGAGAGATACATGGAGGATTCTGGAGTTAACAGTGAGGGGATGGAAACAGAAGCCAATAGCAGACATTCTCTGACCACTGCTGTATAGGTAAACAGTATAGCCAACAGTGGAATCAAGCAAAGGTAACCCCACTAAGCTAAACAACAGGAAAGGCATTCGAGGAGGATGGTTTGATCAACAGTGTGAAAGGCTGCAGAGAGGTAGAGGAGAACAAGTAAACAAAATGTACTGTGGTAACACATAATGTCACTTGTGACTGTTTTTGGTGCTGTGACAAGGATGAAAACCTGATTGGAAAGATCTAAATATGGTGTTGTAGAAAGATGGTCACAGACTTTGAAGATAACATATTCAAGAACTTTAGAGCGAATAGGAAGTTTGGAGATGGGGTAGTAATTTACAATTCCTGAGGGCTCGAAGATGGATTATTTTTGAGAATAAGGTGATTACAGTGCTTTTGTTGCTTGAACCAGTAATCATTTCCCATGCTAAACTGGAACCATGAAAAGTAATGCCCTCAAGAATGTTCCAAATTATAACAAAAATATTGACAAACTATATAGATTAAACTGCAGTTGAACTGGTTATATTAAAATGACCCACATTGGCTCTGAGACATCAATGGCCATCTCACTGCAAGGCTGAGAAACAGTTCATTGGATAAACTTACCCACTTAAACTAAGCTACGCTGTGATGTGAATCTTGGAACATTGTTATAAGAATACTATAGTTAACAACAATTGGTATTTTTGTACAAACCTTTCCAATAACATCATTTCTGCTCAGCTTGTCTTTATCCATCACAGTGATTATAATAGTTGTCTCTCTCAATATCTCTGTCGGTACATCGAACACAAAAGACTCATTAAAGATGGGGTTTAAACATCTCTTCATCACAACTGTCTTCTTCTTCTCCACTTTCTTGTCTTTGTACATGAGCCAAACTTTGACGTACGGATCTGTGAGGAAGGCAAACCAAACAGGTCACAAAACAATTCGTCCAAATTATTTATTATGATCATGGCCCATAACATGGTATCTACATTGAATGCCAATGTTTCCTTCTTGATATAGCAATTGAGGAAAACGACAGATATTAACACAGTGCTGAGGAACCCCCTTCAAAACCAGATCAGCCTTATGCCCTCCAGTTTATTCATAAACAGAAACAGCATCTAACTACATTAGACATCGGAGGTCTAGGGTTAAATTTAGTTGAGATTAATAAGAGGATTGTCTAGGCTCGCTACCATTTGTTAAAGAGTCTAGCAGCAATGAGTTTGGACTATTTCAACCTCGTTCCAAACTATCACAAACAATAAAGAATTGTTCATAATTCAGCATTAATTGCTACTATATACGTCACTCAGGCCATAAGCATGGCGAATCACAAGATAAATAAAAACTGAGAATGGCTATTTGCCTAGAAAAATCTAAAGCTTCCTCAGCGCATCATCCAACTATCACTTAAATGATTTCTAAATGTTCGTCTCCGCTACTCTACCTTTGAGTCCATTCCAAGTACTGGTCATTCTTTGCATGAAGAACTTCCTGATACCGTCTTTCATTTTCCTTTTAAAGTTAAATCTGTGCCCTCTTGTCCGATTGTTCTATCTAACTTGATGTTGTTCCAGATTTACCCTTCTATACCATTTACTAACTTGCACAAAGGCTCTCTCCCAAGTATCATCTTTCCAGATTGGGGATCCAACATTCTCCAGTACTTCCTCATAACTCAGTCTTCCAACACGAGGGATTACCTTCCAGCTCTTGTGATGGCCTCCAATATCTGTGTGTCTTGGTAAACAAGACTAGGACACAGTGCTCAAGGTGAATTAGAGGGGAGTTCTTTCAGATTGGGGTCAGGACATATTAGGGTAAAAATCTGACCTCGTTGTGCACATTTAGTGGATGTAAAATGGGCAGAACATGGCCCAACTTTGGGGACCAACAACCTACATCCAAAGAACACTTGAAGGACTTCCAACAGGATATTGTATTAAGCTATTTTTTCAGAAGCCCCACTTGCCACCTAAAATATTATTAAGCTCCTTACATACATAAATATGGGGGCTACTGCCTATTTTAGGAACCAACTGGGAAATTTGATATTGTGGAGTCCAGCACCTGCTCTGCTCCAGATTCTTCAGTGACCACTGCAGCCTAAGCAGCGGCTGCGAACAAAAGGCAAGTGTAATATTTCCATTTTTAACTCAGATGTTTAAAGGAGTTAATAGGGTAGATAAAGGGAAACTATTTACTCTGCTGGGGAGTCCGGACAAGGGGGAAAGCCTACAAAATTAAAGTTATGTTGTTCAGGGTGATGCCAGAAACCCCTTCTTCACACAAACGGTAGTCAAAATCAGGAATTCTCTCCTCCAAAAATCTACTGAGGCTAGGTCAGTTGAAACTTTCAAAACAGAGATTGCTAATTTTTTGTTAGGTAAGTGTATTAAAGATTACAGAACCAAGGTAGGTAGATGGAGTTGGGATATAGATCTGCCATGATCTAATTGAAGCCAACAGGCTGAGGAGCCGAATGGCCTACTTATGATTCTCTGTTGCTGTGGAGCCAGAAGAAGCAGGATTGTTACCCCCAACTCCACTGTATTGCTGCAACCTTATCGCTGCCTTTATGCTTAAAACAGGTGAATTTCATCCTATTATAGTATCAGTGCGATAGAATCATTATTCTGCATTTGGATGGTGAATACTTCACCCAAGTGTGTCGAATGTGAACTATTAGTCATTGACTTTCCTCAACTTTATGCACAATATTTATCTAGATTTATTTAAAAATTACGACTAATTTAATTCTTGCATTATTATACATTGAATTTTGTACCATAATATCTTACCAGAAAGTACACACTCTAAACACACACTGGTGGATTTTTAAAGCATTGAAACTGGGTTGTATCTTACATGATCACAACTGAGTACACAACAGTAAGTCACAATGGAACAGTACATCCTATTTGCTATTCAAACTCAATACATAACAGTCAACGTAAATATTTTGCACCCACCTGATGTACCTCCTATGTCCATGGCTTTCAGATTTCTTGCCTTAATAATGTTCACAGTGATTGTGTTGGCAGTTGGGTTGTAACACAATGACAGGAGAAGCTCTCCTCGACTCCCCTGAAAGAGCAAAGAGCCAAGTTATTCTTATTCAGAGTCACTTCTGCATTATCTATGGGATAAAATTTCCTAGAGGCAATTAAAAGGCTTATTCAGGCACCCAGGAACTGTTATAAGTTATAACAGCAATGCTTTAGTAGTTTACAAGAAATGCTGGATTCACTCAGCAGGTCTGGCAGCATCTGTGGAAAGAGAAGCAGAGTTAACGTTTCGGGTCAGTGACCCTTCTTCGGAATACTTTTCTAATATTTGTCAGTTCCGAAGAAGGGTCACTGACCCGAAACGTTAACTCTGCTTCTCTTTCCACAGATGCTGCCAGACCTGCTGAGTGAATCCAGCATTTCTTGTTTTTGTTTCAGATTTCCAGCATCCGCAGTATTTTGCTTTTATTGCTATAGTAGTTTATATTGGTTACCTGAATCAAGACTTGAATTTTGTTCCCAGTTATCCATTACACTGGGGAAAAAAATTACATTCTGAACATCACGAAGATTTTATTTTCAAGCTGTTTGTCATAGTGGACACCAATGACCAGTACATTTTGTATTGTTGGTAATTAGTGCATTCCATGCTGAAGGATTAAAGCAACTTCATTATAATTGCTGCAAATTTCCTGACTTTCCCATTTTTCAATTAGTGCAAGCAATATTCAACATCTACAAACCAGCAAATAGAAAAGCATGAATTACAGCTCATCTAACACTGAAACTCTCTCTCAGCACTGATCTGAATCATCTGCCTAGATTTTGAGTTGACGTTCTGGTGTGTGGCTCAAAACCAATTTCTGACCCAGAAATGACAGCGTTATCAGCCCAGTGATGAATGCTGTATGAAACAGAATTTTATAGTGAGCGGCAAGACATAGAAAAGGAATTTTAATATGATTTCTTTGCTTCTGGTTATCTCTCTGGTAAAGTCTACCACAAATTCCATAGATACCTTGAGTTATTGAGTCTCAATTTGAAAGTGAGAATTAAATCTATTTTCATAGGTGAGAAGTTGGTTGAAAGGGGTAATGACCTAGTCATTTGTTTTCTGAAAGGCAGAGGTAGTACAAATGTTAGCAATTCAATGTAAACCATATTCACAGAACTAGACATGAAAGCCAAATTAAAAAGTTTCAGGTGAGTCTGGCAGTAAATAGGACTCCAGGATGGTGCCCCCCTGGTGCCAGAGTCAAGGACGTCACAGAGCAGCTGCAGGACATCTTTCCGGGGGAGGGTGAACAGCCAGAGGTCATGGTCCACATTGGCACCAATGACATAGGTAGGAAGAGGGATGAGGTCCTGAAAGCAGACCTTAGGGAGTTAGAAAGAAAATTAATAAGCAGGACCTCAAGAGCAGTAATCTCAGGATGACTTCCAGTGCCACGTTCCAGTGAGCAAAGGAATAGGATGATCGATCGATTGAACACGTGGCTGGAGAATTGGTGTAGGAGGGAGGACATCAGATTTCTGAGGCATTGGGACTGCTTCTGGGGCAGGCAGGATCTGTACAAGATGGACAGGCTACACTTTAACAGAACCAGAACTCGCAGGGAGATTTGCTAATGTTGTTGGGGAGGTTTTAAACTAGCTTGTTAGGGGGATGGAAACCTGAGGGGTAGCTCAAATTGGAAGGAAGTAAAGCTGGTAACAGGAGGTAGAAAAATAGCAAACGACATTAGAAGGCAGGCAAAACAAAGGCAGGCATCAACTAGGCTTAGAATGCAGAATAATGTCCCGATGACAAGGTTAAGGGTACTATCTGAATGCACACAGCTTTCGCAACAAAATAGATAATTTAAAAGGCAGAATAGAGGTAAATGGGTATGATCTAGTTGCCATTACGAAAACGTGGCTACAGGGTGACCAAGACAGGAACTGAATATTAAAGGATATTCGACATTTAGGAAGGACAGTCACAAAGGAAAAGGAGGTGGTGTTGCGCTGATAATAAGGTATAGGATCAGTGCATTAGTAAGGGAGGATCTCAGATCGGAAGAACAAAATGTAGAATCTGTTTGGATGGAGCTAAGAAACAGCAACGGGCAGCAAACATTGGTAGTCGTTTATAAGCCATCAAACAGTAGTGGTAGTGTGGTGCATGGTATTAATCAGGAGATTAGAGAAGCATGTAGCATGGGTAATACAATAATCATGGGTAATTTCAATCTGCATATAGACTGGGTAAACCTAATGAGCACTAATGCTGTGGAAGATGAGTTTCTGGAGTGTTTTAGGTGTTATAGATCTTCCAAACCTGATTATGAAGAAGACACTGAGACCAGGAAGCTTAGGAAGAGACTGTTTTATTGCTTGCCACAGAACTTACTTCTTCACTCTAAACCCACAACCAGTGCTGGCTGGCTCATCTTTATATATACACATTTGAATACAATTAACTAATGAACACCCAACACCTGTTCACTATTATCTTGAACTACCAGGTATTCATCATCCATTAACAGACCTTCAGACCCTAACATCTGGGATAGTTTTCTAGAGCAGTATGTCGAGGAACTGACTAGAGAACAGGTTATTCTAGATCTAGTATTATGTAATGAGAAAGGATTAATTAATAATCTTGTTGTAAAAGAAACTTTAGGGATGAGTGACCATAATATGATACAATTTTGCATTATGTTTGAAAGTGAGGTAGTTCAATCTGAAGCCAGGGTGTTAAATCTGAACAAAGGAAATTATGAAGGTATGAGGGGCAAATTGGCCGAGGTGGATTGGGAAAATATATTAAAAGGTCTGACAGTACATTGGCAATGGGTAGTCTTTAAAGAAATATTACCTACTTTACAGCAACTTTACATTCCTTCAAGGCACAAAAACTCCATAAGAGAAGGCAGTCAACTGTGGCTAACCAAGGAAGGTAGGGATTGTATAAAATTAAAAGATAAAGCCTATAAAGGTGCCAAAAAATATTAGTGAACCTGAGGATTGGGAAGATTTTAGAATACAGTAAAGGAGGACCAAGAAACTGATAAAGAAAGGGAGAATAGAATATGAATGCAAACCAGCACAAAACATAAAAACAACTGTAAAAGCTTCTATCAGTACGTAAAAAAGGAAACGTTTGGCTAAGACAAATGTAGGTCCATTAAACAGCAGAGTCAGGAGAATTTATAATGGGGAATAGAGAAATGGCAGACAAGCTAAATGATTACTTTGTTTCTGTCTTTGCTGAGAAAGATACAAGAAATCTCCCAGAATTAGAGATCAAAGGGACTAGGAAGAATAAGGAATTGAAGGAAATTAGTATTAGTAAGAAGGTTGTATTAGAGAAAGTAATGGGGCTGAAGGTTGGTAAGTCCTGATATTATACATCCTAGAGTGTTGAAAGAGGTAGCTATGTAGATAGTGGATGCATTGGTGATCATCTTCCAAAACTTTATAGATTCTGGAACAGTTCCTGCAGATTGGAAAGTAGCAAATGTCACCCCACTATTTAAAAAGGGAGGGAGAGAGAAAACAGGGAACTACATACTTGTTATCCTTACATCAGTAGTAAAAATGTTACAATCTATTCTAAAAGATGTGATAAACGGACACTTGGATAATAATGATCTGATTGGGCATAGTCAACATGCATTTATGAATGGGAAATCATGTTTGACCAACCTGTTTTGTGAGGATGTTACTAACAAAATTGATAAAGGAGAGTCGATAGATGCAGTATACTTGGATTTTCAGAAGGCTTTTGATAAAGTCCCCCACAGAAGGTTGGTTAGCAAAATGAAAGCACATGGGACAAGAGATAATATACTGGCATGGATTAAGCATTGGTTAACGGGCAGAAAACAGAGTAGGAATAAACAGAACATGCCTGTGTGGAGTTTGCAAGTTCTCCCTGTGTCTGCATGGGTTTTCTCCGGGTGCTCCAGTTTCCTCCCACAGCCAAAAGACTTGCAGGTTGGTAGGTAAATTGGCCATTATAAATTGTCCCTAGTATAGGTAGGGAAATATAGGGACAGGTGGGGATGTGGTAGGAATATGGGATTAGTGTAGGATGAGTATAAATGGATGGTTGATGGTCGGCACAGACTCGGTGGGCCGAAGGGCCTGTTTCAGTGCTGTATCTCCAAATAAATAAAAAAAAAATTCTCGCGTTGGCAGGCTGTGACTAGTGGGGTACCACAGGCATCAGTACTTGGGCCCCAGCTGCTCACAATATCAATGATTTGGATGTGGGGACCAAATGTAATATTTCCAAGTTCGCGGATGACAAAACTAGGTAGGAATGTATGTTGTGAGGAAGATGCAAAGCGGCTTCAAGGGGATTTGGACAGACGTGAGTGGGCAAGAAGTGGCAAATGGAATATAATGTAAAAAAATGTAAGGTTATCCACTTTGGTAGGAAGAACAGATGTGCAGAATATTTCCTAAATGGTAAGAGATTAGAAAGTGTAGATATACAAAGGGACCTGGGTGCCCTTGTCAATAAGTCATTGAAAGTTAACATGCCGCTGCAGCAAGCAATTAAGAAGGCTAATGGTATGTTAGCCTTTATCGCAAGAGGATTTGAGTACAGGAGTAGCGAAGTCTTGCTTCAATTGTATAGAACCTTGGTTAAACCACACCTGGAGTATTGTGTGCAGTTTTGGCCCCCTTACCTTAGGAAGGATATTATTGCCATAGAGGGTTCACCAGACTTGTTCCCGGCATGGCAGGACTATCCTATGGAGAGAGATTGGGGAAACTGGGCCTGTATTCTCTAGAGTTTCAAAGAATCAGAGGTGATCTCATTGAAACCTACAAAATACTTAAAAGGGATAGACAGGGTAGACACAGGCAAGATGTTCCCCGGGTTGGAAAGGCTAGTACCAGGGGACATAATTTCAAAATAAGGGGGAAACCACTTAGGACTGTGAAGAGAAATTTCTTTACTCAGAGGTTTGTGAATCTTTGGAACTCTCTACCCCAGAGGGCTGTGTAAGTGCAGTCATGGAGTATATTTAAAGCAGGAGATTGACAGATCTCTAATTACCAATGACATAAAGGGATATGGGGATAGTGTGGAGAAAAAGGCATTGAAGTGGATGATTAGCCATGATCGTATTGAATGGTGGAGCAGTCCCGATAGGCTGAATGGCCTACTCCTGCTCCTATGTTCCTATTTCACATACAAATAAGAAAATTCCTTGAATTTAACACATAAAACATCTAAACACATTTCACATGGTTAATTATTTTTATCGTCCAAGGACTGTTGTTATGTAGGCCAATATGAGAGGCATTCTGTGCCAAAAAGACCAAAAAGCAGAATTGAAATGAATGTGTATTTAATTTTTTTTGATTGAGAGAGTAATATTGGCTAAGAGATGGGGAGAAATCCCTGCCCTCTTAATTGAACGATGTGACTTCTAACATTCACCTGTACAGACAGGTAGGGCCTTGGTTCAACATTTAACATAAGAACATAAGAAATAGGAGCAGGAGGAGGCCATTCAGCCCCTTAAGCCTGCCCCGCCATTCAATAAAATCATGCCTGATCTGTCCGAGGCCTCAACTCCTCTTTCAGGCCTGCTCTGCACACCCCTCGACTCCCCGAGATTTCAAAAATCTATCTACCTCCTCCTTAAATACATTTAGTGACCTAGCTTCCACAACTCTGAGGTAGAGAATTCCAGAGATTCACCACCCTCAGAGACGAAATTCCTTTGCATCTCAGTTTTAAAAGTGTGCCCACTTATTCTGTAACTATGTCCCCTAGTTCGAGATTCCCCCACCAGTGGAAACATATTCTCAACATCTACCCTGTCAAGCCCCCTTAAATTCTTACATGTTTCAACCAGACCACCTCTCATTCTTTTTCATTTCATTCAAAGGATGTCACATCTAACAATAGAGCACTCCTTCAGTGATGTACCAGGTTATGTACTAAAAGACTGATCAAGAGCAATCAAGATCACATTAGGAAACGGAGTTAGGAACTGGATGGAAAGTTGCAGGGATATTTGTAGACATAAATGATAGTTTTGGCTCTAAAACTCTTCGAACCATGAAAATATTAGTGGAATGTAATAGTCAAAGTTCAATAGCGCAGGCCGTAATATTAAACTGAATTATTTTCAGATATCAATTGGAACTGCACAATATTTTTCTTAAGGATTCTATTTATGCCCATTCACCTCTCTCTCTTCCATTCTCAACCTTATCCCTATCCTCACCTCGGGTGATGACATTAACTGGAGTGTATATGATTGAGATGTTCAATTAGTACATAGTCGATTGGAAGTTTAGGGCAAATAACCTTTTGTCTTCTTTGAGAGTGACATTGCTGCTAATGGTGCCCTCAGTAATAGAGAATCCAGATAAAATAGCTTCAACAGAAGACTGAGTGGCACATAAAAAGGGCATTTAGTTGTTTTTCTGTGTTAATGAGGGTAACAGGAGTAACGACCAGGCATTCAAAAAGTCAAGGTATATAGAGGTCTATAATGAGGTGCAGGTGTGATTGATGCCATCTGCCACCTATACACCACCAGTTTCTAAAAATATTCTCACTTTTCTACCCACTTGGCACTTTAAAAGTTTGAAAAGTAATTTTCAAAGTTTGATCTCTTCAAGTTCAGTTCGTGACAGATGGTGAGTGCCTCATCAGCAACCAGTGTGAAATAAAAGTTTGAAGATGATGTCAACTAAAAACAACATTTTTCTTTCCAATCCACCAAGGATGATTTAATATTCGCATTCCATATACTTTTCCTTCCTAAACTTGAAAGCTTGACAGAAAGTGATCAAACATTTGGCAAGGTGAAGACTGTATCATTTGCTTTCATCTTTTACTATCTGTCACACTTAAGAGTCTGTTTGCTAATATGTGTAGGCCTTGAGAATTGAATTTAGAAGAAAACACTTCTCAAATGGGTGAGTCAGTACTAAACTCCCCGGGACAGTTAACAGTAATGTGAATGGAAGGAAATCTTTTTGATGTTAAATAAAGAAAATTCTCAATAGAAAATTGTGTTCACTCGCAGTTTGATTAATAATTCAACTTTAATTTTAAGATCTATGACCTTGATTACTTCAAAAATTGATCAACTTCTAAGTTTCATATTTTCAGCAGGAATGGCAGATGAATAAATTAAAAAGCAGTGACTGAGTCAGAACTTTGGGTAGTTTGTCAAAGGATAAGCCACTCTCAATTTTCAAGCAGCACATTGCAGACATCACCTCGGTAATAAGTTGCACTAGCTCTCCTATGCTGGAGAGGGCTTACAAATACTGATTTACAGCCAAAGGTTGTCTGGTATTTTGTAGAAATTTCTTTTATAATGGAGCCCTGATTATCCGTGTTCCCAATATTCACAAATACTTTTGCATAATGTAGCTCGAATGCAATTTAGTATTTAAAATTTTTTTTCAACTCTGGGTTCTAAGTAAACCAGGATAAGTATCCATCACAATAAATTATCCAGACACCCAGTATTTGGGAATGTTGAATCAGGGTACTTTCCCCCAAGAAAATGTTGATACCTATTTGGTGCAGTTTCAAGTGTATGTGTAATTCTAGTTTGCGAGCCAAAAATAACACTGAGTAGAGCACAGTTGATCTACGATAGTTCCATAACACCACAATGCATCTGTACAAGAGAATACACTTGAGAAATGCCTAGTAAAGGCACTCCAAGTTCATCTATTACAGAATCCTGGAGTCTTACAGCAAAGGAGGCAGCCATTTGGCCTGTCACACTTTTGTTGGCTCTTTCAAAGAGCTGTCCAATTTAGTCTCACACCCCAGCTCTTTCCCTATAATTCTGAAAATTAATCCTCTTCAAGTACATGTCTAATGGCCTTTTGGAAGTTCCTAAGGAATCTGATTCCACCACCCTTACTGATAGTGTTAAGATCCGAAATGCACTGTGCAGAAATTTCTCTAGTCTTTTTGCTAATTATTTTAAATCTATGACCCACTAGATAGAGGAATGGTTTCTTCCTAGTTGCTCTACCAAAATCCCTTATAATTTTGAATTGGCTGACCCTTATTAACACATCCTCCTCCAAGTGAGAATTAATTTTGTCCTTGACCATAGTTTCCAGTAGTTTCCCCACCGATGATGTAGACTGAAGAGTATATGCAGTTACCAGGTTTATTCCTCTCTTTTTTGAACAAGGCTGTGAACATTTGTAATTATCCAGTTCTTTTGCAACATTACAATATCCAAAGAGGATTTAATGTTTGCAGTCAGAGCTTTGTTATCTTCAATGTAGCTTCCATCAGCTAACTAGGATGCATTCCATCTGGACTGGGTGACTTGTTAACTTTGAATGATGACAACCTATTTAGCGCCTCCTTTCTATCTCTTTTTTTTCCTATCCAACATCTCTATTCCTCCCTCCTCTACTCTGACATTAACTTCATCCTTTTCTTTCGTGAGGACAGATGTCAAGTACTTACTCAACACCTTGCCATGGGTAGACACACGCACAGAATAGAAATGTGAAGTATTCTGGGATGACACCAGAATAGTCAAGCAATGCTGGACATATGCCATTACACATGGATACAGATTCTGGATTGTGCATGTACAGAACAGAATTCCAATCTGAGCAACACTGACTTGCCCTAATGTCTACTAGCATTCTATCCATGCTACAACATTTCCAGGTATACTCTAAACTTGAACATTTCTAAGAAGCTTCTTGTGAGCACTTTATTGAACATCTTTAACAAACAAAAAAAAGGTGGCAATCACTTTATTGGGAATGTACGACAGGCTTTCCAACAGTCAGGGAGAGATAGAGGAACAGATATGAGGGCAAATCTCAGAGAGATGTAAAAATAATAAAGTAATAATGACATTCACGGAGAAGACTCGGAGGGCAGAGTTCCAGACTGGTAAGTATAAAAAAAACTTACCTCCGGGATTCGCGGCCTACATTTACGGAGAAGACTCGGAGGGCGGAGTTCCAGACCGGTAAGTATAAAAACTTACCTCGGGTAAAAAAAAAACTGAAAAGTGACGTCACAGGAAAGCTGTGACCTGATTGGCTGGTAGGAAATTTGTACTAAGTTTGAAAAAACATTGGTAAAAATTGATTAAAACCCTAATTAACTAATTAATAAGTAGAGTAACTAAACCACAGGGAGATTACTGTATTTAGTTAGCATTTAATATTTATAGTAGAAATCTAGCACCAGGGACCATATAGTTAATTCTAAAAATTTAGAAAGGATTTAATAAGTATTTATTTATTTTATATTAATTAACTAATTAGTGCTAGAAATGACAGTTAGAGGGGTGAAGTGCTTCACCTGTGAGATGTGGGAAGTCCGTGACACTTCCAGCATTCCGGACGACTATATATGCAGGAAGTGTACCCAGTTGCAGCTCCTCACAGACCGCATGGATCGGTTGGAGCAGCAACTGGATGCACTTAGGAGCATGCAAGTGGCAGAAAGTGTCATAGACAGGAGTTTTAGGGAAGTGGTTACACCCAAGGTGCAGGCAGATAGATGGGTGACCGCTAGAAAGGGCAGTCAATGTAGGAATCCCCTGTGGCTATCCCCCTCTCTAACAAGTATACGGTTTTGGATACTGTTGGGGGGGATGGCCTATCAGGGGAAAACAGCAGCAGCCAGAGCAGTGGCACCACGGCTGGCACTGTTGTTCAGCAGGGAGCGACAAAGTGCAGAAGAGCAATAGTTATAGGGGACCCTATAGTCAGGGGCAC
Source organism: Heterodontus francisci (assembly GCF_036365525.1). Classification (NCBI taxonomy): domain Eukaryota; kingdom Metazoa; phylum Chordata; class Chondrichthyes; order Heterodontiformes; family Heterodontidae; genus Heterodontus; species Heterodontus francisci. The sequence goes on from NC_090384.1 coordinate 49,015,330, forward strand.
AGATACGCGCTTCTGTGAACATGAAAGAGACTCCAGGATGGTATGTTGTCTCCCTGGTGCCAGGGTCAAGGATGTCTCTGAAGAGACAGGGGGCATTCTGAAGGGGGAGGGTGGACAGCCAGAGGTTGTGGTACACATCGGTCCCAACGACATAGGCAGGAAGAGTGATGAGGTCCTGCAGGGGGAGTTTAGGGAGTTAGGTAGAAAGTTAAAAAACAGGACCTCTAGGGTTGTAATCTCGGGATTACTCCCTGTGCCACGTGCCAGTGAGGCTAGAAATAGGAAGATAGTGAAGCTAAACACGTGGCTGAACAGCTGGTGTAGAAGGGAGGGTTTCAGATATCTGGACCATTGGGATCTCTTCAGGGACAGATGGGACCTGTACAAGGAGGACGGGTTGCAGCTAAACTGGAGGGGCACAAATATCCTGGCTGCGAGGTTTGCTAGAGTCACTCGGGAGGGTTTAAACTAGTGTGGCAGGGGGGTGGGAACCAGAGCAGTAGGACAGCAAGTGAAATAAATAAAGGGGAACTAGTAAATGAGGCCAGTAAGACTAAGAGGAACAGCAGGCAGGGAGAACAGCGGGACTGGTGGTCTGAAGTGCATTTGTTTCAATGCAAGAAGTATAACAGGTAAGGCAGATGAACTTAGAGCTTGGATTAGTACTTGGAACTATGATGTTGTTGCTATTACAGAAACTTGGTTGAGGGAAGGACAGGATTGGCAGCTAAATGTTCCAGGATTTAGAAGCTTCAGGCGGGATAGAGGGGGATGTAAAAGGGGTGGGGGGGGATGTAAAAGGGGTGGGGGAGATGCATTACTGGTTAAGGAGAATATCAGAGCTGTACTGCGGGAGGACACCTCAGAGGGGTCATGCAGTGAGGCAATATGGGTGGAGCTCAGGAATAGGAAGGGTGCAGTCACGATGTTGGGGGTTTGCTACAGGCCTCCCAACAGCCAACGGGAGGTAGAGGAGCAGATACGTAGACCGATTTTGGAAAGATGTAAAAGGTAACAGGGTTGTAGTGGTGGGTGATTAACTTCCCCGATATTGACTGGGACTCACTTAGTGCTAGGGGCTTGGATGGGGCAGAATTTGTAAGGAGCATCCAGGAGGGCTTCTTGAAACAATACATAGATAGTCCAACTAGGGATGGGGCCGTACTGGACCTGGTATTGGGGAATGAGCCCGGCCAGGTGGTCGAAGTTTCAGTAGGGGAGCATTTCGGGAACAGTAACAATAATTCCATAAGTTTTAAGGTACTTGTGGATCAGGATAAGAGTAGTCCTCAGGTGAAGGTGCTAAATTGGGGGAAGGCTAATTATAACAATATTAGGCAGGAACTGAAGAATTTAGATTGGGGGCGGCTGTTTGAGGGTAAATCAACATCTGACATGTGGGAGTCTTTCAAATGTCAGTTGATTAGAATCCAGGACCAGCATGTTCCTGTGAGGAAGAAGGATAAGTTTGGCAAGTTTCGGGAACCTTGGATAACGCGGGATATTGTGAGCCTCGTCAAAAAGAAAAAGGAAGCATTTGTAAGGGCTGGAAGGCTTGGAACAGATGAATCCCTTGAGGAATATAAATACAGTAGGAATGAACTTAAGCAAGGAGTCAGGAGAGCTAAAAGGGGTCATGAAAAGTCATTGGCAAACAGGAGTAAGGAAAATCCCAAGGCTTCTTATACATATATAAAGAGCAAGAGGGTGACCAGGGAAAGGGTTGGCCCACTCAAGGACAGAGAAGGGAATCTATGTGTGGAGCCAGAGGAAATGGGCGAGGTACTAAATGAGTACTTTGCATCAGTATTCACCAAGGAGAAGGGAGTGTAGATAGTTTCAGTCATCTCATTATCAAAAAGGAGGTGTTGGGTGTCTAGCAAAGCATTAAGGTAGATAAGTCCCCAGGACCTGATGGGATCTACCCCTGAATACTGACGGAGGCAAGGGAAGAAATTGCTGGGGCCTTGACAGAAATCTTTGCATCCTCATTGGCTACAGGTAAGGTCCCAGAGGACTGGAGAATAGCCAATGTTGTTCCTTTGTTTAAGAAGGGTAGGAAGGATAATCCAGGAAATTATAGGTCGGTGAGCCTTACGTCAGTGGTAGGGAAATTATTAGAGAGGATTCTTCGGGACAGGATTTACTCCCATTTGGAAACAAATGAACTTATTAGCGAGAGGCAGCATGGTTTTGTGAAGCGGAGGTCATGTCTCACTAATTTGATTGAGTTTTTTGAGGAAGTGACAAAGATGATTGATGAAGGAAGGGCAGTGGATGTTATCTATATGGACTTCAGTAAAGCCTTTGACAAGGTCCCTCATGGCAGACTGATACAAAAGGTGAAGTCACATGGGATCAGAGGGGAGCTGGCAAGATGGATACAGAACTGGCTCGGTCATATAAGACAGAGGGTAGCAGTGGAAGGGTGCTTTTCTGAATGGAGGGATGCGACTAGTGGTGTTCCGCAGGGATCAGTGCTGGGACCTTTGCTCTTTGTAGTATATATAAATGATTTGGAGGAAAATGTAGCTGGTCTGATTAGTACGTTTGCGGACGACACAAAGGTTGGTGGAGTTGCGGACAGTGATGAGGATTGTCAGAGGATACAGCAGGATATAGATTGGTTGGAGACTTGGGTGGAGAAATGGCAGATGGAGTTTAATTCGGACAAATGTGAGGTCATGCATTTTGGAAGGTCTAATGCAGGTGGGAAGTATACAGTAAATGGCAGAACCCTTGGGAGTATTGACAGGCAGAGAGATCTGGGCGTACAGGTCCACAGGTCACTGAAAGTGGCAACGCAGGTGGATAAGGTAGTCAAGAAGGCATACGGCATGCTTGCCTTCATCGGTCGGGGCATAGAGTATAAAAATAGGCAAGTCATGCTGCAGCTGTACAGAACTTTAGTTAGGCCACACTTAGAATATTGCGTGCAATTCTGGTCGCCACACTACCAGAAGGACGTGGAGGCTTTGGAGAGGGTACAGAGGAGGTTTACCAGGATGTTGCCTGGTCTGGAGGGCATTAGCTATGAGGAGAGGTTGGATAAACTCAGATTGTTTTCACTGGAACGACGGAGGTGGAGGGCGACATGATAGAGGTTTACAAAGTTATAAGTGGCATGGACAGAGTGGATAGTCAGAAGCTTTTTCCCAGGGTGGAAGAGTCAGTTACTAGGGGACATAGGTTTAAGGTGAGAGGGGCAAAGTTTAGAGGGGATGTGTGAGGCAAGTTCTTTACACAGAGGGTCGTGAGTGTCTGGAACTTGTTGCCGGGGGAAGTGGTGGAAGCAGGTACCATAGAGACGTTTAACAGGCATCTTGACAAATACATGAATAGGATGGAAATAGAGGGATACGGACCCCGGAAGTGCAGAAGGTTTTAGTTTAGGCAGGCATCAAGATTGGCGCAGGCTTGGAGGGCCGAATGGCCTGTTCCTGTTCTGTACTGTTCTTTGTTCGGGGATTTCAACTTCCCCACTATTACCTGGGATAGTCTTCGTGTAAAAGGCTTAAAGGGGGCACAATTTTTAAAGCACATCTAGGAGAGCTTTTTGAGCCAGGATGTAGAAAGTCCTACAAGAGAAAGGGTGGTACTAGACCTAATCTTAGGGAATGAAGCCAGACAAGTGGTAGACATGTCAGAGGAGGAGCATTTCGGGGATAGTGACCATATCTCTAAGATTTAAGGTAGTTTATGGAAAAGGACAAAAGTGGACTGGAAATAAAGGTACTGAACTGGGGGAAGGCCGATTTCAATATAATAAAACAGGATCTGGCCAAAGTGGACTGGGAGCAGCTACTTGTAGGGAAGTCTACATCAAACCAGTGGGAGTCATTCAAAATGGAAATAATGAGAATTCAGGGCCAACATGTTCCCATAAAGGTGAAGGTTAGGATCAACAAGTCCAGGGAACCCTGGATGTCAAGGGATACAGAGGATTGGATAAGGAAAAAATAGGAGGTTTATGACAGATTCAGAGAGCTGAAAACAGCAGAGGTCCCAGAGGAGTATAGAAAGCGTAGGGGGTCCTTCAAAAAGTAATTAGGAGAGCGAAGAGAGGGCATGAAAAAACACTGGCAGGCAAGATAAAGGAAGATCCGAAGCCATTTTATAAGTATATTAAGGGCAAGAGGATAACCAGGGAGAGAGTAGGGCCCATTAGGGACCAAAGTGGCCATCTGTGTGTGGAGCTGGAGGACGTAGGTGAGGTTTTAAATGATTACTTTTCATCTGTGTTCACTATGGAGAAGGACAATGTTGGTGTAGAAATCAGGGAGGGGGATTGTGATATACTTGAACAAATTAGCATTGAAAGGGAGGAGGTATTAGCGGTTTTAGCCAGCTTAAAAGTGTATAAATCCTCAGGCCCAGATGAGATGCAACCCAGGGGCTGCGATGTGAGGCAAGGGAGAAGATTGCAGGGGCTCTGACTCAAATTTTCAAATCCTCTCTGGCCCAAGGAGAGGTGCCAGAGGACTGGAGGCCAGCGAATGTGGTATCATTATTCAAGAAGGGTAGTAGGGATAAACCAGTTAATTACAGGCTGGTGAGTCTAACATTGGTGGGAAGGATACTACTGGAAAAAATTCTGAGGGACAGGATTAATCTCCACTTGGAAAGGCAGGGATTAATCTAGGATAGTCAGCATGACTTTATCGGGGGAGATCATGTCTAACAAATTTGATTGAATGTTTTGAAAGGTGACTAGGTGAGTAGATGAGGGTGAAGCAGTTGATGTAGTCTACATGCACTTCAGTAAGGCTTTTGATAAGGTCCCGCATGGGAGATTGGGCAAGAAGGTAAGAGCCCATGGGATCCAGGGCAATTTGGCAAATTGGATCCAAAATTGGCTTAGTGGCAGGAGGCAGAGGGTGACAGTCGAGGATTGTTTTTGCAATTGGAAGCCGGTGACCAGTGGTGTAGCACAGGGATCAGTGCTGGGACCCTTACTGTTTGTAGTATACATTAATTATTTAGATGTGAATATAGGTGGTATGATCAATAAGTTCGCAGATGACACAAAAATTGGTGGTGTCGTAAATAGCAAGGAGGAAAGCCTTAGATTACAGGATGATATTGATGGACTGGTAAGATGGGCAGATCAGTGGCAAATGGAATTTAATCCTGAGAAGTGTGAGGTGATGCATTTTGGGAGGGCTAACAAGGCAAGGGAATATACAATGGATGGTAGGACCATAGGAAGTACAGAGGGTCAGAGGGACCTTGCTGTACTTGTCTATAGATCACTGAAGGCAGCAGCACAGGTAAATAAGGTGGTTAGGAAAGCATATGGGATATTTGCCTTTATTAGCTGAGGCATAGGATATAAGAGGCAGCACAGTGGCTAGCATCGCAGCCTCACAGCTCCAGGGACCCGGGTTCGATTCTGGGTACTGCCTGTGCGGAGTTTGCAAGTTCTCCCTGTGACCGCGTGGGTTTTCGCCGGGTGCTCCAGTTTCCTCCCACCGCCAAAGACTTGCAGGTGATAGGTAAATTGGCTGTTGTAAATTGCCCCTAGTGTAGGTAGGTGGTAGGGAATATGGGATTACTGTAGGGTTAGTATAAATGGGTGGTTGTTGGTTGGCACAGACTCGGTGGGCCGAAGGGCCTGTTTCAGTGCTGTATCTCTAAAAAAAAAAAAAGAGCAGGGAGGTTATGATGGAGCTGTATAAAATGCTAGTTAGGCCACAGCTGAAGTACTGTGTACAGTTCTGGTCGCCACACTATAGGAAGGATGTGATTGCACTGGAGAGGGTGCAGAGGAGATTCACCAGGATGTTGCCTGGGCTGGAGCATTTCAGCTAATGAAGAGAGACTGGATAGGCTCCAGTTGTTTTCCTTCGAGCAGAGAAGGTTGAGTGGGGACCTGATTGAGGAATACAAAATTATGAGGGGCATAGATAGGAAGAAACATTTTCTTTTAGCAGAGGTGTCAATAACCAAGGGGCATTGATTTAAGTTAAGGGGCAGGAGGTTTAGAGGGGATATGAGGAAAAAATTTTCACCAAGAGGGTGGTTGGAATCTGGAACACACTGCCTGAAGGGGTGGTAGAGGCAGGAACCCTCACAACATTTAAGTAGTATTTAGATGAGCACTTGAAATGCCATAGCTTTCAAGGCTACGGGCCAAGTGCTGGAAAATGGGATGAGAATAGATAGGTACTTGATGGCCAGTACTGACACAATGGGCCAAACGGCCTGTTTCTGTACTGTGTAACTCTATGACTCTATCTGCTGACAGATCTTGATTTAATCGTTGTTACGAGTGCTTCCATTTTTTGTTAAATTATCAGGATTTGTGTTTTAAAACTGAAAAGATTCCACAGATGCTGGAACTTTGTGTGTGTTTTTTTTTTAAAAGAGGTTATCAGAAGGTCTTTGGACTGAGCTTGTAAACAACAGTTCCAGGAAGAATCAAGCAGTGCTAAAAACAAGCCCGTACTGGAAGGCACCTAGTTAATTACTACCATAATTACCTAGCAAGGTTTCTTTTGACTTGGGGAAAGGTGTTTTCAAAGAAGTGACAGATCAAAGTTTATAGGGGTCAAGAGGCTTGATTCTTGCACTTTTGTTTTTGGTTTCGCTTTGGACAGTGAGTTGGGATATGGACAATGGTTTGAAAAGGAGTTAAAGGATCAACCTGCCAAGGACAAGCCCCGACTCAGCCTGTTCCAGCTCTTTGAAAAGTCTGCCAGTTTTCCATCTCTTTGAGAGGCTCTGAGAAGTAAGTGTAAGAAATTGCCTGAAACCCCTGTTGCTGCATTTTTCCTGGAAAATCTGCCCAAACTGATCTTCAATGTCGACTGACAAGAACTGTTCTAGGAAGATCCTAGTGACAGCCGTCGACATGTACTTGGGAAGCCGAACCAAAACAAAGGACATCCGACATCTTTCCATATCTTCTCTTTTTTCTTCAAGAATTATCTAGTATCTGGCCAAAGTATTTTTTTTTTGTAATAGAGCTCTAAAGAGTAAATCTCTATTTTTTCAGTTAACCGATGTGAGTGTGAGTGTGAGAGAGAGAGCGCTAAGGTAAAAAGGGAACTTTTACATTTCAATCTGTGTGTTAATGCTTTGCTTCATTACTGGTTATGTCTTGTTTTATAATTAACAAAATTATCAGTTTAAGAAAACTGGTTGGTGTATTTTATTCTGTGATAAAAATAGAGTCTATGATTGACCGTATCAGTAACTGGGAAAAAATTTAAATATATGTTGCGACGTCTAGAAAAAACAGTGCACTCCTCCCGTCTCGGTCGTAACACCGTGCATTTCTAAATGTTCACTAAATGTTCTTAGCATTACATTAACTGCTAAGTTTATGTGCCATAATACTGTTTCATAATAGATGCAGTTTAGATTGAGTAATGTTTTTCAATAACTAATGCAACTTAGCTGGAGTAATGTAGTTTGGTGAATTGATACTTGGGAGTATTAATCAGTGCTGATTTTTTTGAATTTTTCCGGTAATTTTGTTACAATTTAACTGCAAGTAAAAAGAGAGATAAGGGGTGTTGTGAATTCTAATGAAATTTGTGAGATAATACTTTGTAATACAACAGAAATAAAATGAATTAGATGTGTAACAAACATTTAATTAACCTGTAATTTCTGATTGATGCACAAAACTCTTTTTTAGATACTAAAACCACCAGCAGCTACTTTGCAATCAAATTACAACATTTTATAGAACAGATAGTTATGGAAAAGGATAGGACTGGTCCTCAAGTTGAAGTCCTAAATTGGGGGAAGGCTAATTTCGATGGCATCAGACAGGAACTCTCAAAAGTTGATTGGGAGAGGCTGCTTACAGGTAAAGGGACGTCTGGAAGTGAGAGGCTTTTAAAAGTGAGATTGGAAGGGCAAGGCTGGCAGGTTTAGGGAACCTTGGTTGACGAGGATATTGAGGGTCTGGTCAGGAAAAGAGGGAGGCATATGTCAGGTATAGGCAGCTGGGATCAAGCGATGCCCACTAGGAGATTAAGGGATGTAGGAGTACACTTAAGAAGGAAATTAGGAGGGCGAAAAGGGGCCATGAGATCTTCCTAGCAGATAAGATAAAGGAAAAGCCTAAAAGATTCTATAAGTATATTAAGAGTAAAAGGGTAGCAAGGACAGAGTAGGTCCCCTTAAGGATCAGTGTGGTAATCTATGTGTGGAGCCACGGGAAATGGGCGAGGTCTTAAATGAATACTTCTTGTCTGTATTTACCGTGGAGAAGGTCATGGAAGCTAGTGAGTTCAAAGGAGGGAATAGCGATATCCTGGTGCATATCAACATTACAAAGGAGGTGGTGTTGGAGGTTTTAAAGCGCATTGAGGTGGATAAACCCCCAGGGCCTGACCATTTGTATCCTAGGATGCTATGGGAAGCAAGGGAGGAGATTGCTGGGGTCCTGGCAGAGATTTTTGTATCATCGTTAGCCACGGGTGAGGTACTGGAAGACCGGAGGATAGCTAATGTTGTGTCTTTATTTAAGAAGGGCAGCAGGGATAAGCCAGGGAACTACAGGCCGGTGAGCCTTACATCAGTGGTGGGAAAGTTATTGGAAGGGATTCTGAGAGACAGGATTTCGATGCATTTGGAAAGGCAAGGTCTGATTAGGGATTGTCAACATGGCTTTGTGCGTGGGAAATCATGTCTCACGAATTTTATTGAGTTTTTTGAGGAGTTGACCAAGAGGACTGATGAGGGCAGGGCGGTGGACATTGTTTACAAAGACTTTGGCAAGGCCTTTGACAAGGTCCTGCATGGTAGGTTGGTCCGGAAGATTCAAACACATGGGATCCAGGGTGAGCTAGCCAATTGGATACAAAATTGGCTTGGTGATAGGAGGCAGAGGGTGGTGGTGGTGGTGGAGGGTTGTTTTTCAGATTGGAGGCTGGTGACCAGTGGTGTGCCACAGGGATCGGTGCTGGGCCCTCTGTTGTTTGTCATATATATTAATGACTTGGATGAAAATGTAGGGGGCATGATTAGTAAGTTTGCAGATGACACCAAAATTGGTGGTATAGTGGACAGTGAAGAAGGTTGTCTAAGGTTACAACAGGATATAGATCAACTGGGAAAGTGGGCAAGGGATTGGCAAATGGAATTTAACGCAGACAAGTGTGAAGTGATGTATTTTGGGAAGTTAAACCAGGGCAGGACATGTACAGTGAATGGCAGGGCCATGGGGAGTGTGGTTGAACAGAGAGACCTTGGGGTGCAAGTACATAGTTCCCTGAAAGTGGCAACACAGGTAGACAGGGTGAAGAAGGTGTATGGCATGCTTGCCTTCATCAGCCGAGGCATTGAGTACAAGAGCTGGGACGTCATGTTACAGTTGTACATAATGTTGGTTAGACCGCATTTGGAGTACTATGTGCAGTTCTGGTCGCCGCACTACAGGAAAGATGTGATTAAGCTAGAGAGGGTGCGGAAAAGATTCACAAGGATGTTGCCTGGTTTGGAGGGCTTGAGTTATAAAGAGAGATTGGATAGGCTGGGTCTGTTTTCCCTGGAGCGAAGGAGGCTGAGAGGGGACATGATAGAGGTATATAAAATTATGAGAGGCATAGATAGGGTAGATAGCCAGAGTCTGTTTCCCATGGTAGGGGTGACTAAAACTAGAGGGCATAGATTTAAGGTGAGAGGGAGGAGGTTTAAAGGGGATCAAAGGGGTAAATGTTTCACATGAAGAATAGTGGGTATCTGGAATGAGCTGCCAGAGGTGGTGGTGGAGGCAGGAACAGTAGCAACATTTAAGAGGCATCTGGACAGGTACTTGAATGAGCAAGGCATAGAGGGATATGGAATTAATGCAGGCAGGTGGGATTAGTATAGATAGGCATTATGGTTCGCATGGATGCGGTGGGCCGAAGGGCCTGTTTCTATGCTGGACGACTCTATGATTCTATTTTGGTCTGAAAATCCCACTCATTTTGTGCTAGTCATTTTCTTTTCTTGTGCCCAACTCAGATGAGTTTTTGTCCCTCAAAAAACACATTTACCTATTCCTTCACACTGGTCATATCCCACTAGTCACCATTCCCAAGAATATTCATGAGCGTTGGAAAGAACAGACAAAATAAACAAGTCTGTTCCTCCCTATCTCTGTCGATTCCTCCAGCCCTGCAAGCCTTCAAGAACTCTGCACTCCTCCAATTCTGCTTTCATGCGCATTCCTGATTTTAATCGCTGCACTATTGGCAGCTGTGCCTTCATCTGCCTAGGCCCTAAGCTCTGGAATTCCATTCCGAAACCACTCTGCCTCTCTACGTATTTAAGATGCACCTTAAACGTATCTCTTTGTCTAAGCTTTTGCTCAGCTGTCCTGATATCTCATTGTGGTGAGATATTAATGGTGTCAAAATATTAATACAAAATATGAATACAATAGATAAGGCAAGGCCAGAATATTTCTTCAAAGAAATTATGAGAACACAAATTTTAATTCGAAGTAAATTTATAATTATTCGGAAGAATGTATTTACCCCAACGAGTACTACACATTTGGAATAAGCTGCCAGGAAACATGAGATACAAAAATATCTACAGAATTAGTGAGACTGTACTTGCAGTGTGTTAAAAGCTGCAAAACAAGAGTCGTATGAAGAAAATTGGAGTGCTACTTACACTTCCGTCACTGCATGGCTTTAGTTCTTTCCAGAACGTCTGTGTCTGTGTCAAGTCCACCTTGCTGAGCGGTAATGACACCTCTCCAATGGGATCATTTCGACTGAAACGATCGTAATCCAGGACTTGAAGGTACAGCACTCGCTGCACCACCTTTTCATAGGGGAAACCTGAGGGTAGAGAAAGAAAGCAAACAGCTGTCATACAACAGGAAGATGGAAATTTGTACTTCAGGGATAGAGAAACAAATAGTGGTGTTGGCCTTCAGATTTCTGTCAAATATAATACAGGGAGTATAAAGCATTCATAACTCAGATTTAAGGGTGAAAAACACTTTATTGTACAAGGAAGATTCTGTCCTTCCAGACTTGGATGGCATCTGCATGTGTCAAAATAGGGTTAGTATTGGCGGCTAGAAGTATCCTTGAACAGAGTAGTAGCAAGAGCAGTTGGAAGTAATAAATTATGACTTGCACAAGTATATCATCTTCTTCTCTTCTTTGGCCTCCTTGTCTCGAGAGACAATGGGTAAGCGCCTGGAGGTGGTCAGTGGTTTGTGGAGTAGCGCCTGGAGTGGCTATAAAGGCCAATTCTAGAGTGACAAGACTCTTCCACAGGCGCTGCAGATAAAACTGGTTGTCGGGGCTGTTACACAGTTGACTCTCTCTTTGCACTTCTGTCTTTTTTCCTGCCAACTGCCAAGTCTCTTCGACTCGCCACTCTTTAGCCCCGCCTTTATGGCTGTCCGCCAGCTCTGGCGATCGCTGGCAACCGACTCCCACGACTTGGTCAATGTCACAGGTCTTCATGTCGCATTTGCAGACGTCTCTAAAGCGGAGACGTGGACGGCCGGTGGGTCTGATATCAGTGACGAGCTCGCTGTACAATGTGTCCTTGGGGATCCTGCCATCTTCCAGGCGGCTCACATGGCCAAGCCATCTCAAGCGTCGCTGGCTCAGTAGTGTGTATATGCTGGGGATGTTGGCCACCTTGAGGACTTCTGCATTGGAGATACGGTCCTGCCACCTGATGCCAAGGATTCTTCGGAGGCAGCAAAGCTGGAATAAATTGAGACGTCGCTCTTGGCTGATATTTGTTGTCCAGGCCTCGCTGCCGTACAGCAAGGTACTGAGGGCACAGGCTTGAAACACTCGGACTTCAGTGTTCCGTGTCAGTACGCCATTTTCCCACACCCTCTTGGCCAGTCCGGACATAGCAGAGGACGCCTTTCCCATGCGCTTGTTGATTTCTGCATCGAGAGACAAGTTACTGGTGATCGTTGAGCCTAAGAAGTCTTGAACCACTTCAAGAGCGTGGTCACCAATATTGATGGATGGAGCATTTCTGACGTCCTGTCCCATGATGTTCATTTTCTTGAGGCTGATGGTTAGGCCAAATTTGTTGCAGGCAGCTGCAAACCTGTCAATGAGTCTCTGCAGACAATCTTCTGTATGGGATGTTCATGCAGCATCGTCAGCAAAGAGGAGTTCCCTGATGAGGTCTTTCCGTACTTTGGTCTTCGCTCTAAGATGGGAAAAGTTGAACAACCTGCCATCTGATCTTGTGTGGAGGAAAATTCCTCCTTCTGAAGACTTGAACGCATGTGAGAGCAGCAGTGAGAAAAATATCCCAAACAGTGCAGGTGCGAGAACACAGCCCTGTTTCACGCTACTCAGGATAGAAAAGGGGTCTGATGAGGCACTGCTATGCTGAATTGTGCCTTTCATATTGTTATAGAATGAGGCGATGATACTTAGTAGTTTGGTGGACATCCGATCTTTGCCGGTAGTCTGAAGAGACCACGTCTGTTGACGAGGTCAAAGGCTTTGGTGAGATCTATGAAAGCAACATAGAGGGGCATCTGTTGTTCGCGGCATTTCTCCTGTAGCTGGCGAAGGGAGAACAGCATGTCAATGATGGATCTCTCTGTTCGAAAGCCACACTGTGCGTCAGGGTAGACATGCTCAGCCAGCTTCTGGAGTCTGTTTAAAATGATTCGAGCGAAGACTTTCCCCACTATGTTGAGCAGGGAGATTCCATAGTAGTTTCTACAGTCACCGCGGTCACCCTTGTTTTTATAGAGGGTGATGATACTGGCATCGCACATGTCCTGTGGTGCTGCTCCCTCATCCCAGCACAGGCAAAGCTGTTCATGGAGTGCTGAAAGTATAGCAGGCTTGGCACTCTTTATTATTTCAGGGGTAATGCCGTCTTTTCCAGGGGCTTTTCCACTGGCTAGAGAATCAATGGCATCACTGAGTTCTGATTTTGTTGGCTGTTCGTCCAGCTCATCCATGACTGGTAGAGAATGGGCTGCATTGAGGGCGGTATCAGTGACAACATTTTACCTGGAGTACAGTTCTAGGTAGTGCTCCACCCAGCGGTCTATTTGCTTGCTTTGGCCAGTGATCGTTTCCCCTGATTTAGACTTGAGGGGGGCGATCTTCTTGATGGTTGGCCCAAAAGTTCTCTTAATGCCATCATACATTCCTCTGAAATAAAAACAAGAAATGCTGGAACCACTAAGCAGGTCTGGCAGCATCTGTGGAAAGAGAAGCAGAGTTAACGTTTCGGGTCAGTGACCCTTCTTCGGAACATTCCTCTGATGCGTCCGGTGTCGGAGGCCAGCTGAATACGACTGCATAGGTGTTGGCTGTTCTTTTTGCAGTGCTTCTGGCTACTTTAAGTGCTACGGATGTTAATTCGCTGCGGGCCTTCTTGTAGTTCAACAGTGCAGTGCGCTTTGCGGCTATGACAGGTTCCAGCTCTTCAACAATAAGCAATATCACACAACAATAAAGCATGTTGGTGGAAGTGCACTTTTTCCTCATACTCATACATTGGTATTGATGTCTAGTGCTGAAATTTCAATGCAGCAACACATGCAGTAGGGCCTTATTATTTTAATACAGCTTTGTCTATCACTGACAGCTGAGACAGTCCCATGTCTTTTGCTTTACATGTGCTATATTTGTTTTATAAATGCAAGTTGTTGTCATTTTCTCTTGATTTTCAGTGTAAGAAGATAAGTGAAAATATGACTCTGGTGCTTGCAGAATGGACTGTGAAGACAGAAAAAGAAAAAGAGCAATGGAAAATATGGAAGAAGTGGGACAAAGGAAAAACAGAAAAGTGAAAAATAGCACATTATACTGAAATTCTGTACTGGGTCTATTTTCCCAGTTACGTAAACAGGAGCCACCTTTTCACTGCCTGCTCTCATTGCTGGAAAGGTAAGATTCCACAGTTGGTATTCCAACACATGCATGAGCGTTGTTCACAGGCTACCTGCTTGTTAGTATGATTTAGTGTGATTGAAAATATTGACCATCTGGTCAGTCTTTTTAAATCGGTGAACAGTGGCACAGCAGGGACCAGTTTGTTTAAACATTTTTGACAGCACTTTGTACTAGTTGCCATGAAACTACAGTCATTGTTTGTTACTGTTACCAGCAATGCAATTAGCAACAGCCAAATAGTAACTATATACCTGTGTTAAAATTTTGTTCATAGAGTCATAGTCATAGTCAGAGAGATACAGCACCGAAATAGGCCCTTCGGCCCGCCGAGTCCGTGCCGACCATCAACCACCCTTTTATACTAATTCTACATTAATCCCCATTTTTTCCTCACATCCCCACAATTCTCCTACCACCTACCTACACTAGGGGCAATATTTTTACAATAGCCAATTTACCTATCAACCCGCAAGTCGTCATTGTCGACAGGAATAGTGCCGGAAGACTGGAGGATAGCAAATGTTGTCCCCTTGTTCAAGAAGGGGAGTAGAGACAACCCTGGTAATTATAGACCTGTGAGCCTTACTTTGGTTGTGGGTTAAATGTTGGAAAAGGTTATAAGAGACAGGATTTATAATCATCTTGAAAAGAATAAGTTCATTAGCGATAGTCAGCACGGTTTTGAGAAGGGTGGGTCATGCCTCACAAACCTTATTGAGTTTTTCGAGAAGGTGACCAAACAGGTGGATGAGGGTAAAGCAGTGGATGTGGTGTATATGGATTTCAGTAAGGCGTTTGATAAGGTTCCCCACGGTAGGCTATTGCAGAAAATACAGAAGTATGGGGTTGAAGGTGATTTAGAGCTTTGGATCAGAAATTGGCTAGCTGAAAGAAGACAGAGGGTGGTGGTTGATGGCAAATGTTCATCCTGGAGTTTAGTTACTAGTGGTGTACCGCAAGGATCTGGTTTGGGGCCACTGCTGTTTGTCATTTTTATAAATGACCTGGAAGAGGGTGTAGAAGGGTGGGTTAGTAAATTTGCGGATGACACTAGGGTCAGTGGAGTTGTGGATAGTGCCGAAGGATGTTGTAGGGTACAGAGGGACATGGATAGGCTGCAGAGCTGGGCTGAGAGATGGCAAATGGAGTTTAATGCGGAAAAGTGTGAGGTGATTCACTTTGGAAGGAGTAACAGGAATGCAGAGTACTGGGCTAATGGGAAGATTCTTGGTAGTGTAGATGAACAGAGAGATCTTGGTGTCCAGGTACATAAATCCCTGAAAGTTGCTACCCAGGTTAATAGGGCTGTTAAGAAGGCATATGGTGTGTTAGCTTTTATTAGTAGGGGGATCGAGTTTCGGTGCCACGAGGTCATGCTGCAGCTGTACAAAACTCTGGTGAGACCGCACCTGGAGTATTGCATGCAGTTCTGGTCACCGCATTATAGGAAGGATGTGGAAGCTTTGGAAAGGGTGCAGAGGAGATTTACTAGGATGTTGCGTGGTATGGAGGGAAGGTCTTACGAGGAAAGGCTGAGGGACTTGAGGTTGTTTTCGTTGGGGAGAAGGAGGAGGAGAGGTGACTTAATAGAGACATACAAGATAATCAGTGGGTTAGATAGGGTGGATAGTGAGAGTCTTTTTCCTCGGATGGTGATGGCAAACACGAGGGGACATAGCTTTAAGTTGAGGGGTGATAGATATAGGACAGATGTTAGAGGTAGTTTCTTTACTCAGAGAGTAGTAGGGGCGTGGAACGCCCTTCCTGCAGCAGTAGTAGACTCGCCAACTTTAAGGGCATTTAACTGGTCATTGGATAGACATATGGATGAAAATGGAATAGTTTAGGTCAGATGGTTTCACAGGTCGGCGCAACATCGAGGGCCGAAGGGCCTGTACTGCGCTGTAATGTTCTAATTCTAATTCCTTGGCATGTGGAAAGAAACCGGAGCACCTGGAGGAAACCCACGCGGTCACAGGGAGAACTTGCAAACTCCGCACAGGCAGTACCCAGAACCGAACCCGGGTCGCTGCAGCTGTGAGGCTGCTGTGCTAACCACTTGGTCGCTAACCACTGCACCACTGAGTTGCCCTCAGTAAGAAGATCCTCACAGATCTGCTACTGGCAACAAGGGCCTAAGCTTCAGGTTCGCTGTTAGCAAAAATGTTGATGCAAGTATGAATTAATTATGCACAATTTATAGTTACAGACATTTTGCTAAGATCAATGAATGAAGGAAAATGCAATCCAGTGTAACGTTCAATTTATTAGCAAGGGGTGGGTTGCCACAGGAAGTGTTGCCTGAAGAATTTGATTCCCATTGCAGAAGTCGTAGAATCAGGAGTGGGAGAGGTGCCCCTCTGCTGTAGCTCAGAACCTGCGTCTCTTACCAGCTTCTTTCCCACCTCTCCCCATGTCCTCTCTGGGCTCACCTTGTTCAGGAGATACACCTCCGACTACTTTGACCTCATTCCCAATAAACTCCCTACTCAATTTTCCTTCTTGGCTCCTCTATTTTGGAGAGGCCAAATGCAGATTGGGAATCACTGTTGAATACTTCAGTTCAATCTGAAAGCGTGACCCTGAACTTCCAGTACTTGCAATTTTAGTTCTCCACCACACTTCCACGCTGACTTTGGACTTCTACACTGTTCCAATGAAGCTCAATGCAAGCTCAAGGAACAGGCCCTCATCTTTCCATTAAGCACTTTGTAGCCTTCTGAACTCAATGTAGAGGTTAATAACTTTAGATCATAACCACTGCTTTTATTTTCCCCAACAGCAGGTCCTGGTAATAGTTCTGCTTTTACCATTTTATACCTTCTTCAGACCCATCCTTTGTTTCTTCACTTGTCCCGTTTCCACTCCCTTTTGCATTGCACCATCAACCCTTTTGTCATTTAATCTCTCCTGCCTTCCACCCTATCACAGTTCTTCCCTTTTGTTCTTTCCCCAACACATACCCCTACACTGGCTTGAAACCGGTATCTCCAACCTCTTCCAGTTCTGATGAAAAGTCATTGGCACCTGTTTCTCTCTCCACAGATGCTAGCTGACTTGCTGAGTGTTTCTAGTATTTTCTGTTTTTATTCCCTTCTCATCTTCCATGGCAGCTATTATTGTAAATATTTCTCTGCTACTGTAATCCTCTCTTTCAAAACAGGCATCACCATTCCTCTCCTCAAAGCTATGCTCAACGACACTGTCTTTGCAAACTAACAGCCCCTCTCCAACCTCCGTTTCCTCTCCAAAGTCCTTAAACGTGTTGTTGCCACCAGAATCAGCACCATATTATGTAGTGTTGTGAGGATCCATCATTGGCCCCTTTCTTTCCACCCCCATTACTCCAGAGACTCCCAAGATCTATCCTTGTCCTCATCCTGCAAAACACAATGTTCTACCTTTCCATCACCTCCGCTGCTTCTGTGCTGTCAAACTGCCTGTTGGACATCCAGTTGTAGATGAGCCATAATGTCTTCCAACTAAACATTGGAAAGACTGAATCATCTTTGGTTCCTGCCCAAAACTCCATCCCCTTCCCTGTCATTGCCTCCTTCTGAATCAGGTTTTGCTTAACCTTGATGTCCAATTCAACCCAAGCTGACCTTCTGACCCCCATTTCTTTTCTATCACAGGGACTGCCTATTTCCACTTTTCTAACATTATCTCCTTCTGCCCTTCAGCTCATCGTCTGCCGACATTTATCCATGTCTTTCGTCACTTCCAGACTCAACTATTTAAATGTTCTCCTGGCAGGCCTCCCAATCTCCATCTCTGCAAACTTTAGCTCATCCAAAAGTCTGCTGCACTAAGCCGTAAAGCTACATTGGCTCCTGGTCCCCCAGCCGTCCTAATTTAAAATCCGTCTTTAAATCCTTTCATGCCCTTGTCCCATCCTATTTCTACAACCTCCTCCAACCCTATAATTCTATGAACTCCCCATTCCTCTGTGTCTGGTCTCTTATGCCCTACCACTGGTGGCTATTCCATCAGCTGCCGAGGCCCCACACTTTGGGATTCTCTCCCTAAGCTCCTCAGTCTCTCCACCCTTCTCTCCTCTTTCAAAACACTCCTTAAAACCCACCTTTGGTTATCCCTCCTAATATCTCATTTTTTGGCATGGCATCCATTTTGTCTGATTATGCCTCTCTGAAGCACTTTAGGGCTTTTTTCTACGTTAAAGCCATTAAATGCATGTTGCTGTTTTTTCATTTATTCATGATGTCATTGGCAAGGTCAGCATTTATTGCCCATCCCTAAGTGCCCATGAGAAGGTGGTGGTGAGCTGCCTTCTTGAACTGCTGCAGTCAGTGTGGCGTGGGTATATCCACAATGTTATTATGGAGGGAGTTCCAGGATTTTGAATCTGACAGTGAAGGAACAAAAATATATTTCCAAGTCAGGATGGTGTGTGGCTTGGAGGGGAACTTGCAGATGGTGGTATTCCTGTGTGCCTGTTACCCTTGTTCTGCTAGATGGCTTCTCTTAGCAGGCAGGTTGCAACAGTTTTGGTAAAATGAAAAAAAAAGTGACCAAGTTAAGAAGAGTTTGAGATCCTCTGCCTGTGTGTCTACATCACTACTAAGCATTGAAAATGAAAGTTTAAGAAATTTGTAGCACTCTTACTGTCTTGACATCTGTCCCACAGCTGTTAAAAATGTAAAACAAAAGATGTTTAAACAGTTTTCATCTATGTCCAAGGTGACAGGCTACCTAAAATACAACACTAATTAGTTCAATTTACCAACCCTTATTCAGAGAAGCACAATTGCCTTGAAGCTAGCATGTTGAGTATAAGTCAACATACATTTTATACATTTGTGAAAGTTATTTGCTCACTATTTTAATGCAAACAATAAACTGTTAAAATAATTGGGTTAATAATTCCATTTAAATAGTTTCACTTTCACGCAAATAGTTGAGTCTAAGTGTGAGAAGCAGGCAGAGGGAAGTAATTTACTTTATTCATACCAGCTAAGTTTGGTTGTGTGACCATGTACTCTGGTTAATAAGATAAATTGGTAACCCAGTTCAATAGTTCTGCTTGCCACCACTACAATCATAAATGCACAGGAACAATCTAGGAATGCCATTGCATTGCCCCTGTTTTTGATTAAACAGTCTGTTTAATATTTTGAGCGGTCCATTTGAAAATTTCTAAAATGTGGACAGGAGTCAATTTTTGTTTTTAAAAAAGGACAATTACCTCTGTGCTCCATCATGTGGAAGTATTTATGTAAGTTTTCAATTAATTTAATCAACAAAGAAAATTTTAAAACTCAAGACATGATGCTAACCAAAATGTAGCAACTCTAAACATTATATATTTCACTCCATCTTTACTTCATGGAGATCTTTAGTAGTGCAATACCATGAGATCAGCTAATATTACAATGACAAAATATTATAACAATCACAGCACTGAAAAAATGAAAAACTTCCCAGCCAAACTAAAAGAGAAATTGTTTTTGTGGAAAAGGCTCGACATGTTTCTTCTGGTTTTGGGAAGGAGAAATCGAACAGCCACGTGATGTGATGAACCACTGCGGTGCAATCAATCTCACTGCATCTTGCATTACCAATTTAATAAAAGGTTTCTCGAACATATTTTCCTGAATGTGCTATCCCTACAATTGTGTTGGCATCATGTGTCTACTAGGCTGCATGATGCAGGACAATATTTCAGTCGAAAATGGTATCCTTGGTTAGCATGAGAACAACTATGCAGTACACTATGACTTGCATTAAATGGCATCTGGGTGCTTGTGATCCAGTCAGCGAGTACAAAATGCTAGTTTCTTTTAGGAGTATATGTATACAAATCAGTCTTTACTTTATCAGAAGTTAAACTTATGTTTGACATTGACTACTGACCCATAATAGACATTTAAACATAACTCAATTTTTCTTGGCAGATCAGTTAGGGGAACTGTGTCACTCAGTAAGTTAAGCACTCACCTTTCACCTCTGGGCCTTGGGTTCAAACCAGCCCAAATCAACATGTCCTCCAATGTCTGTTTGTTATAAGAGCCCTATATGAAAAGCGTTGGGCAATTTCAATCCACCGCTTAGTGGGACAAGACACAAAACTGTCCATAATTTAGCCAATAAATTGGTAATGTTACTCAGAGATACCACAGGATGGTGCAGGAAATGAAAACTGACAGATTGGTACAGCTGAGGTACTTTAGTAGGCACAGGACAGGGAAATTTAACCTGCAATCAACTGTGCTGGGAGTGTTTCAGGCTTTAATTGATTGCTTGAAAAGGAAAGTATTCCATTCTCCAGCACTAATGGTCCTCTCCTTACTGAGCACAGAATTCACAGGAAGAAAATCAGAAAAGTAAAATGTTCACTCTGGTACAGGCATCACATTGTGTTGCAACTTCACAGAACGGTAAGAATATGCTTCTGTTGCAACAATTTCTTAAACTGTAAATTTTGGATTCTACCCTACCATTGTGTGAAAATGTTGAGTGGAGGCCATCAGCCTCTCCACAGGGGAAGGGAAATCAGGCTGCTGCTCTGAAACGTTCATAGCAAAGTTATCTTTCCTACCACTGAGGTTAAGCTCTGGACTTTTTCTATCTCCCTTTTTAAATGTAGGAATCACATTATCTGTTTGCTAGTCATCTGGCACTATTCCCTTTTCCAATGGATTGTTATATGTATTGTCATGCTCACACGAGGAACAGTTATGAACTAAAGTGAACTGGAGCAATTATGAACTGTAAAACTGAACTGATGAACTAAACTCCAAAATAAGGACAGACTTTTTCTGCAGACAAGATGGAGTAAGAGGTCAGGTGACCTCCCTTGTACTGCAAACACTGTTATGAAAGTGATTGTTTTTTGTAAAAATATGTAAAGGTTAAACAATTTTATAGTTAAACTGAAGAAATGTTGGACCAGTTTTTTTTTAAAAGAGAGCCATCAAGAGGGAGCCGGATTGGCAACAATGTTACTGGTTGTCACATGACTCAAGTTAACAATAGAACAGAAACCCTAGTAACAGGAGCAGAGAAATGCCAAGTGCCCCTTTGACTGGACAAGCCCAGTAGCAGCAGAACACCTGGAAGGGCAGAAAACTCAAGCCTTCTGGTTGTGTATCAGTGCATGTTTTTTATCTTCTGGAGTGAGATAAAGTCAAGTCTGCTGAAGAAGAAAGAAGCACAGAAGACCACAACCTCGCTTTCCAGAAATTCCATAAAAGACCCTGAGAAGTCCACTGTGTCAATTCATCTTGTTTCCTGTATTTGAAGAAAGCCTGCTAAAATTAATTCTTAACGCTGCCTGAAAAGAACTATTCTAAAGATCTCAATGACCTGCCTATGTGTACTCACAAGTTAGACTATATATCAGTTTCGGAACAACATATCTCACCTGCTGTTTTCTTCAAAAACAAGCAAGTAATCAACACAAGCGCCTTTCATCTGTAACAGAGCTCTGATCCAAAAACAAAAATCCCTTTTTATTTTTTTGGTAACCTGGTATACATATATGTGTGTGCATGTGTGAATGTGAGATGCTAAGGTAAAAAATGGAACTCTAAAATTTAATGTTGGAACTTTAAAAGTTTTAGTGTGTGTTCATGTTTTCCTTCTTTACTGGTTAAGACTTGTTTTATAATAAACTGATCTTTTTTGTTGTTCAGTAAAGAAACCTGGTTATTTAGTGTGTCCTATTCTGGGAAAAATAGTGTATATGACTGCCTGTATTCTTAAGTGGTAAAATTTTTAATATATGTTGTGACTTGTGAAGAAGTAGAACTGAATTAACAGTGCACTTCTCCCGCCTTGGTCATAACATGTTTAATTGGGGGCTCTTTTGCCAGGATAAACCCAACACCGACGACATACAATTGTAAGTGGGGTAATAATAATTGGAAAAGAAACAAAAAGAACCAGATTTCTTGTACAATAAGGTAAAGTTTACACCACCAGAATGTCTTTAACAGTTTGTGATACTTAACCAAGGTTAAACTAAAGGATTTGGCAGAACAGTTGGTGTTGGAGTTAAAATCAGGCACTAAAAAACCAGACATAATTGAAGTAATAGCACTACATTTGGAATTGGAAGAAGAAAGCAAACTAGAAGAAACTAAAAGCAGTTGAATTAGCTAAATTTCAGCTGCAGATGAGGCAGCTTGAACTTGACAAAGGAAAAGCAATAGAATTCAAAAAACTTATGCTTGAATTTCAAAGAGAAAGTGAAAGAGAAGGAAGGGAATTTGAATTTAAAAAGATGGAACTAAGAAGAGGTGGTCTCGACTCCAGAGAAAATTCTGGTGGGGAAAGATTTGTCTCCAGCTCAGGACCCAGTGGAGAGCTGGTTAAATTTGTGCAAGCCCTCCTTAAGTCTGAGGAAAGGGATGTAGAGACATTTTTCATTTCTTTTGAAAAGATAGCCAAACAGATAAAGTGGCCAAAGGAAAGTTGGACACTGCTTATGCAAAGCAGGTTGATGGGCAGAACTCATGAAGTTTATGTCATGCTTTCCGAAGAGGCTTCTGTAGATTATGAGATGGCAAAAAGGGCTGGTCTTGCTGCGTACGAGTTAGTCCCTGAAGCTTAGACAGGGATTTTGGAACCTCCAGAGATACCTGGGCAGACCTATATAAAATTTGAGAGGGTAAAAAAAATTAATTTTGATCGTTGGATACGGGCACTAAAGATAGAGGTTACGTATGAGAACCTTAGAGAAATAATTCTCCTGGAAGAACTTAAAAATTCACTCCTTCCGTTAGTCAGAACCCACGTAGAGAACCAGAAGATTTCAAATGCGAGACAGGCAGCAGAAATTGCTGATGATTATGAGCTTGTGTACAAGCCCAAACCCTTTGTCCGTCAGTCCCACAAACCCAAGAAGGATAGAAGGTGGGAGAGTTAAAGGAATGTTAGTTGCTGGTGACAGGAAGGGACAGCTGGGAATGCCCCAGGGTCTCCTCCTCAAGCCAGAAAGGAAGGTGCTCAGGGTGGAAGTGAGGTCCGCAAGCCAAAATGTCACAAGGTGGGACATCTTTGTGCAGAATGCTGTTAAGTTGTGGGGTAAACCCACAGGCGTTATTGGGGGTGCAGAATGCTGTTAAGTTGTGGGGTAAATCCACGGACCTTATTGGGGTACATAAAGCCAATGCAGTGCAAGGAGCCCTGACCGAGAGTACAGCAGATCAAGCTGGAGTACTTACTGCAGCTGTAAGGCCAAATACAAAAACCAATGTGAGTGCAGGGATTGTGAATAAGATACCTGAGAGTTATAGGGAATTCTTGTCGAAAGGAAAAGTAACTACTTATTCCTCAAGTGAGGCAGGTAAACCTATAGAACGGTTCCAGGGATGAGGAATTTCAGTTATGAAGATGGATTGGAGAAGTTAGGACTGTTTTCCTTGGAGAAGAGAAGGCT
This sequence comes from Heterodontus francisci, assembly GCF_036365525.1. Classification (NCBI taxonomy): domain Eukaryota; kingdom Metazoa; phylum Chordata; class Chondrichthyes; order Heterodontiformes; family Heterodontidae; genus Heterodontus; species Heterodontus francisci. The sequence continues at coordinate 49,038,595 of NC_090384.1, forward strand.
GAGAGGTGATGTGATAAAGGCATTCAAAATCATGAGGGGTCTGGACAAAGTAGATAGAGAGAAACTGTTCCCACTCGTGAAAGGATCAAGAAAGAGGGCACAAATTTAAAATACTTGGTAAGAGAAGCAAAAGTGACATGAGGAAAAACTTTTTCAAGCAGCGAGTTAAGGTCTGGAATGCGCTGCCTAAGAATGTGGTGGAGGCAGGTTCAATTGAAGCATTCAAAAGGGACTTAGACAGTTATATGAAAAGGAAGAATGTGCAGGGGAATGGAACCGAGGAAGGTGCACTTTCAGAGAGCCGGTGCAGACACGATGGACAGAATGGCCTCCTTTGCACTGTAACGATTCTGTGATTCTCGTTATACTTAAGGGTACAGGAGACACCCAAACTCTTTTATAAAAGCAAAATACTGCGGATGCTGGAAATCTGAAATAAAAACAAGAAATGCTGGAACCACTCAGCAGGTCTGGCAGCATCTGTGAAAAGAGAAGCAGAGTTAACGTTTCAGGTCAGTGACCCTTCTTCGGAACTGCGAAGAAGGGTCACTGACCCGAAACGTTAACTCTGCTTCTCTTTTCACAGATGCTGCCAGACCTGCTGAGTGGTTCCAGCATTTCTTGTTGTTAACCCAAACTCTTTTGCTGGGGAAAGGCATAACATTTCCACCAGAGTGTTCACTGAATGCTAAAGTTTTAGTGAATGGTATTGGTGGGGAGTATAGACCCGTACCTTTGTATCGGGTGCATCTAGAGTGCGACCTAATGTCTTGAATGGTAACTGTAGGAGTTGTCCATAGCTTACCAGTAGACAGAGTTGACCTACTCCTGGGGAATGATTTGGCTGGAGCAAAAGTAGTAGCTTCTCCAGTAGTCATAGAAAAACCAAGTGAAGTTAAAAAGACAGAACAATTGCAGGAAAAGATTCCAGGAACTTTTCCTTCTTGTGTAGTATCCCGAGCAATGGCTAAACCTGTTCCGTTGTTGGAAGTAAAATTGGCACCACCATCAGATAGCTGAATATCTGTAACTTTCTTTGGGGTTTTGGATAATGCAAAGGAAATATTTAATAAGTTTTCTCTGCCACAGCTCAGCAAGCTGATCCAGAGTTAAATAAAGTCGTCAACAGAATTAGTGAAGTAAATTATTTGATTGACACCCTAGATCATCGGAAGAATTGGCTGTGCCACATCAATAGATTAAAACATTATTATTGCCGGGTGGAGGATAAGCAAGCACAGGTATGTTCTGTAGTAGGGACAGTGAAGGATGAAAGGAATAGTGAGGATGGGGCAGAAAGCTGAGACAATTCTCAAATTGAACTCCCTATTATTACGGTTAGCTAATACTGATTGCACACTATGCTTATATATTTAGATGCAAACTAAACAGTCTTCCAAGTGAGGAACTGGGTAGGAGTCTGCCTTTTTTTACTGCATTAACCTTTCTGTAGTTTATGCATCAATACTACTGGTGAACTCCAGCTGCTTTGACTGGGTTCTATTAGGTGGTTCCCAGCAGGCATCAGATTTCTGCTTTTACCTGGGCCTATTTCTCTGGACTTGTTAAGTAGAGAAACCTGGTTAGTGTGTTCTATTCTGGGAAAAAGAGTGTACATGATTGCCTATATTAGTAAGTGTGCAAATTTTAAATATATGTTGTGACCTGTGGAGAAGTGGGACTGAATTAACATTGCATTTCTCCCGCCTCGGTCGTAACAAAATACATAGTGACTGTTGGACCATAAACACATCACCACGTCCGAACTCGTCCTGGGGAAAGCACATTAAAATGCCAACCAGCCCATTTAATGCTAAATGGCTCCTATCTTCGAGAATTGGGTTGACAAAAACATTCACAGACAGGGAGACTCCGGATTCAAAGCCAAGGTAACAGGTGGGACAGAACCGCACTTTATCAGTTTATAAGTCTCAATCTCTTAGAGTCATAGAGTTTTACAGCACAGAAACAGGCCCTTCAGCCCAACGCGCCTGCACCAACCATCAAGCACCCGTCCAGACTAATCCCATTTTCCCACACTTGGCCCGCAGCATTGTATGCTATGGCGTTTCAAGTGCTCGTCTAAATACTTCTTAAATCTTGTGAGTGTTTCTGCCTCTACCACCCCTTCAGGCAGTGTGTTCCAGATTCCAACCACCCTCTGGGTGCAATACCTTTTCCTCAACTCTCCTGCCGCTCCCCCACATACCCATCTCTCCACTCCATACATATCCCCCCCCACCCATCTCTCTCCTCCATACATATCCCCCCCACCCATCTCCCCCCTCCATACACAGACCCCCCCACCCATCTCCCCCTCCCTACCTATCTCCCACCATACCCATCCCTCCATCCATCTCCATCTCCCACCATACCCATCCTCCATCCATCTCCATCTCCCCCCCATACCCATCTCCACCTCCCCCTATCTCTCTCCCCCCCCATACCCATCTCCACCTCCCCCTATCTCTCTCCCCCCCCCCATACCCATCTCCAACTCCCCCTATATCTCTCCCCCCCCATACCCATCTCCCCCTATATCTCTCCCCCCCATACCCATCTCCCCTATATCTCTCCCCCCCCCATACCCATCTCCCCCCCCCATACCCATCTCCACCTCCCCCTATCTCTCTCCCCCTCCAGACCCATCTCCATCTCCCCCTATATCTCTCCCCCCCCATACCCATCTCCACCTCCCCCATATCTCTCCCCCCCCATACCCATCTCCACCTCCCCCATATCTCTCCCCCCCCATACCCATCTCCACCTCCCCCATATCTCTCCCCCCCCCATACCCATCTCCACCTCCCCCATATCTCTCCCCCCCCATACCCATCTCCACCTCCCCCATATCTCTCCCCCCCCATACCCATCTCCACCTCCCCCATATCTCTCCCCCCCCATACCCATCTCCACCTCCCCCATATCTCTCCCCCCCCATACCCATCTCCACCTCCCCCTTATCTCTCTCCCCCCCATACCCATCTCCATCTCCCCCTATCTCTCTCCCCCCCCATACCCATCTCCATCTCCCCCTATATCTCTCCCCCCCATACCCATCTCCCCTATATCTCTTCCCCCCCCCCCCCATACCCATCTCCCCCTATATCTCTCCCCCCCCATACCCATCTCTTTCTCTTCCCCCCCCCATACCCATCTCCATCTCCCCCTATCTCTCTCCCCCCCATACCCATCTCCCCTATATCTCTTTCCCCCCCCATACCCATCTCCCCCTATATCTCCCCCCCCCCCATACCCATCTCCACCTCCCCCTATCTCTCTCCCCCTCCAGACCCATCTCCATCTCCCCCTATATATCTCCCCCCCCATACCCATCTCCATCTCCCCCTATATCTCTCCCCCCCATACCCATCTCCATCTCCCCCTATATCTCTCCCCCCCCATACCCATCTCCATCTCCCCCTATATCTCTCCCCCCCCCCCATACCCATCTCCATCTCCCCCTATATCTCTCCCCCCCCATACCCATCTCCATCTCCCCCTATATCTCTCCCCCCCATACCCATCGCCATCTCCCCCTATATCTCCCCCCCCCATACCCATCTCCATCTCCCCCTATATCTCTCCCCCCCCATACCCATCTCCATCTCCCCCTATATCTCTCCCCCCCATACCCATCTCCATCTCCCCCTATATCTCTTCCCCCCCCCATACCCATCTCCATCTCCCCCTATATCTCTCCCCCCCCATACCCATCTCCCCCTATATCTCTCCCCCCCCATACCATCTCCATCTCCCCCTATATCTCTCCCCCCCCATACCCATCTCCCCCTATATCTCTCCCCCCCCCATACCCATCTCCATCTCCCCCTATATCTCTCCCCCCCCCATACCCATCTCCATCTCCCCCTATATCTCTCCCCCCCCCATACCCATCTCCATCTCCCCCTATATCTCTCCCCCCCCCATACCCATCTCCATCTCCCCCTATATCTCTCCCCCCCATACCCATCTCCATCTCCCCCTATATCTCTCCCCCCCATACCCATCTCCATCTCCCCCTATATCTCTCCCCCCCCATACCCATCTCCATCTCCCCCTATATCTCTCCCCCCCCATACCCATCTCCATCTCCATCTCCATCTCCCCCTATATCTCTCCCCCCCCATACTCATCTCCATCTCCCCCTATATCTCTCCCCCCCCCATACCCATCTCCATCTCCCCCTATATCTCTCCCCCCCCATACCCATCTCCATCTCCCCCTATATCTCTCCCCCCATACCCATCTCCCCCCCCCCATACCCATCTCCTCCTCTCTCCCCCCCATACCCATCTCTTCCCCCATCTTTCTCCCCATACCCATCTCTTCCCCCATACCTCCCCCCATACCAATCTCTTCCCTCCCATCTCTACCCCCCATACCCATCTCTCTCCCCCCATACCCATCTCTTCCCCCATCTCTCTCCCCCCCATACCCATCTCCTCCCTCCCATCTCTACCCCCCCATACCCATCTCTTCCCTCCCATACCCATCTCTTGCCCCCCATACCCACCTCTTCCCTCCCATCTCTCCCCCCCATACCCATCTCTTTCTCTCCCCCCCCCCATACACATCTCTTTCTCTCCCCCCCCATACACATCTCTTTCTCTCCCCCCCCATACACATCTCTTTCTCTCCCCCCCCCATACCCATCTCTTTCTCTCCCCCCATACCCATCTCTTCCCCCATCTCTCTCCCCCCCATACCCATCTCCTCCCTCCCATCTCTACCCCCCCATACCCATCTCTTCCCTCCCATACCCATCTCTTGCCCCCCATACCCACCTCTTGCCTCCCATCTCTCCCCCCCATACCCATCTCTTTCTCTCCCCCCCCCCATACCCATCTCTTTCTCTCCCCCCCCCATACCCATCTCTTTCTCTCCCCCCCCCCAATACCCATCTCTTTCTCTCCCCCCCCCCCCAATACCCATCTCTTTCTCTCCCCCCCCCCATACCCATCTCTTTCTCTCCCCCCCCCATACCCATCTCTTTCTCCCCCCCCATGCCCATCTCTTTCTCCACCCCCCCATGCCCATCTCTTTCTCCCCCCCATGCCCATCTCTTTCTCCACCCCCCCATGCCCATCTCTTTCTCCACCCCCCCCATGCCCATCTCTTTCTCTCCACCACCCCCCCCCCATACCCATCTCTTTCTCTCCACCACCCCCCCCCCATACCCATCTCTTTCTCTCCCCCCCCCAATACCCATCTCTTTCTCTCCCCCCCCCCCAATACCCATCTCTTTCTCTCCCCCCCCCCCCAATACCCATCTCTTTCTCTCCCCCCCCCCCAATACCCATCTCTTACTCTCCCCCCACCCCCCATACCCATCTCTTTCTCTCCCCCCCCCATACCCATCTCTTTCTCTCCCCCCCCCCCATACCCATCTCTTTCTCTCCCCCCCCCATACCCATCTCTTTCTCTCCCCCCCCCCCCATACCCATCTCTTTCTCTCCCCCCCCCCCCATACCCATCTCTTTCTCCCCCCCCATGCCCATCTCTTTCTCCACCCCCCCATGCCCATCTCTTTCTCCCCCCCCATGCCCATCTCTTTCTCCACCCCCCCATGCCCATCTCTTTCTCCACCCCCCCCCATGCCCATCTTTCTCTCCACCACCCCCCCCCATACCCATCTCTTTCTCTCCACCACCCCCCCCCCCCATACCCATCTCTTTCTCTCCACCACCCCCCCCCCCATACCCATCTCTTTCTCTCCACCACCCCCCCCCCCATACCCATCTCTTTCTCCCCCCCCACCCCCCCCATACCCATCTCTTTCTCCCCCCCCACCCCCCCATACCCATCTCTTTCTCCCCCCCTCATACCATCCCTCCCCCCAACAGACAAATGATGTTTTCTCATAGGATTAAAAACTAAATTATTTATCCCCCCCGACGGTGGCGTAGTGGTATTGTCAGTGGGATAGTAACCCAGAGATCACAGGGCATTGCTCTGGGGAAATGGGTTCAAATCCCACCACAGCAGAAGGTGGAATTTGAATTTGATTAATAAATCTGGAATTAAAAAGCTAGTCTAATGATGGCCATGAAACAATTGTCGATTGTTGTAAAAACCCATCTGGTTCACTAATGTCCTTTAGGGGAGGAAATCGGCTGTCCTTACCTGGTCTGGCCCACACGTGACTCCAGAACCACAGCAATGTGGTTGACTCTTACATGCCCTCTGAAATGGCCAAGAAAGCTACTCAGTTGTATCTAACCGTTACGAAGTCAATAAAAAGGAATGAAACCGGATCTCCCTTCCTAACAGCACTGCGGCTGTACCTGCCCCACATGGACTGCAGCGGTTCAACAAGGCAGCTCACCACCACCTTCTCAAGGGCAATTAGGGATGGACAATAAATGCTGGCCTGGCCAGCGATGCCCACATCCCATGAATGAATAAAAAAAAACATCCTTCCCCCAATACCCATCTCATCTGCACCCCCCCCACCCGCCCAATCGTGTAGACACAAACAGACCCAGGTTGCCCCGCTCCTGGTGAGCAGGAACCTGCAGCAAAGCTGCGGTTGGGAGCCGTGGCCCATCGCACCGACACTTGAGGATCAAAAACTCAAATCTTCCAGCTCGCTGCCATTGCTAAACTCTTCTAGTGTCTGTCTGCATGTGTGAGTGAGTGAGGTTGTGAATATTTTTGGGTATTGTTTAATAAATAATTTACCTTTTAATCCTATGAGAAAACCTATCATTTGTCTGTTTGTATGACCTCCAAAACACTCTAGGACGAAAGCAATATATATGTTTTCAAAACACTGTCTATGGTCAGTTGGGTGGTGAAAAGTGGAAGTCATCCACACCATCTCCCCCTTTCCATAACTGTATTAATAATGCCTCTGCTATCTTTCCCTGACTTATTTTAATATGCATGGATGAAACCTATCCAGACCGGGGGCTTTATCATCTGGATGTTTGATTGTTTATCAGTTATCTTCCTGCTTTCTGTCTTCAATGTCTTTTTTTTTATCACTTCTTCTAATGTCATGCTCACCTTGCTAGATTCCCTGGTAAATACAGAGTCAAAGTAATACTTCAATATTTCTGTCTTTTTGCTGTCAGCAAACAGGAGTTTATCTTTTGCACCCTTTAGTGGCCCGATCTTGATGAGTCCGTTGAACACTACTTTTTTTTTTTAAGATTCCTCAATAATTTAGTTTCATGGCTCCTTTTTGCTTTACTAATTTTTTTTGGACTAACCTCTTCATATTTCCTTTTGTCATCTTTCCTATATGGTCTATGAACTTAGTGTATGCCTTTTTCATTAGGTTCCTTATCCCTTTATTCATTCATGGTATTTCACTGGCTAAGGAACTACTTCTATAAAGAAGGGGAATTTCAGTGCTCGTCCGTTCAGCCACAGTGCTAGTATATGGGTACAGTGAGCTCCACAGGCAAGTGATTATGTAATACCAAAAAAAGTCCTTTTAACAATTTGGATAAAGGTTCTCGGAACACAGTTGTTTCTTAAAAGCCACTTTAGTATGTATTGCAAATTGCTATTTGTGTGCTACAGTATTAGTCTACTTTGGTAGATCATCTAATTGAATAAATTCAACCAGCAGTTTCTGATTGTATGAAATGGCTGTAGCATTTGAGATCTTTTGCTTTCTGGATTGAATAGTGATATTGAAGAAATCCTGTGCAAAATCCAATGCATTTCATTAATGCTGAATAAAGTCATTGTTTGCTCGATATTGTCATGAGCTTTTTTAAAAAAAGAAACTGGGAGGTCTGTGTGCCTTGAAGACCTGTTGCTATTTTCTGTGAAGTGACTGAATGTTGACATTTGGTGTTTGGAGTGCAGGCTGCAAGGCAATTTGTATCCAACAGACAGGAAGTCTTTACAGCAGTCTTATGACTTCTGTGGAAAGACTTTAGTTTCAGCTCTGCAGTGAGATAGACCAGAGGGAAACAGAACAGCTAGCAGTGGCTGGAGCTGTGATTTGCTGATAGACCAGAGAAAAAGACCTGTTCTCTCTGAAAATGAGCTCTGCCTTTCAAGGGAAAAGTGTTACATTTAAAGTGAGGTTTTGACCTGCCTGGAGAGAGAGGAAGAGACCCAGAGAAAAGAGGAATTGCGACACACCGTGGAGAGACACTGCTTTAGAGAAATGAAGCCTGTGTTTCCGGTGTAGCAGGTTGCTGTTGCCTCCAGTCAAGAATCCCTGCCTCAAGAGCGAGTTCTATAGTTGCTGTGCTCTGGGGAGAAGGCTCTTTTGCTGAGATTAAGTCCTGTTGACCTTTGTGTTTTGGAAGTTCCTGAACTCTCAAGAAAGTTTCTACTGTTAAACTGCTACTTTAAAATTTAAATAGACCTGTTGCTACACCTGTTGCTGAAAGATCTGCATGACACCGATTGCAGACGAACTACCTTGAACCCCCTACCCACCATAAACTATTCATTAATTTCACCTGGAGACACATCTAGTGATATCTGACTATTCGACTTTGGGATACCTCACCGATCCAGAAAAATACTACCAGAAGATACAACCCAGTTATTTTATTATTCCTAAGAAACTGTCGTAAAGTCAATATTTCTGTTTTCCCCAATTAACCGTTGATAATTGAATGTATGTGTGCGCGTGAGGGTTAGGAAGATTAAGGAGTTCTAAAATATTTCCAAACATATAGACTTATCTCATTATTGTTTAAAACTTGGTTTATTAATAAATGGTTAATTTGTTGTTTAAACAAACCTGGTTTGGTGTGATATATTCTGGGGATAAATAAAGTGATTAATATGGCTATTTTTCCAGTAGATGGGAAATTTTACTAATATGCTGTGACCTGTGGAGTAGCGGGATTGAACTAACAGTGCATTACTCCTGCCTTGGTCATAACAATATAGTGACACCATTATTCCCAGCCAGAATGAAGATGATTTTGTAATTCCACTGCCAATCATGCTTGGAGACCCCACTGCTCTAAGTGACTGAGATTGATTTTATGCATATACTTTGCATTATGTAACCATCTTCCATTCATTGTGCCTTGCTGGAGAAATCACTGTGCCTGCACCAGGAGGTTGCTGCAGTTTCAGTCATGCACGAGCTCTGCTTGCTGCAATTCATACAAACTCTTTATTAAATAGACTTTCCAAATAAACTTTATTTTTAGCTGCAAGATAGAATTGTTTGCTCCAAGTCCTGCCTTGCCTCCAACTCACTGCCTGACACAATGGTGTACGGTGGGTAGGGGAGGGGGGGGGGGAGCAGGGCAGGAGAGGGGTGAGGATTGTGCTCAAGGGTGGGCTCTGGGCTATGCTAACTCAGTACCAGAGACAGTAAAAGACACTGACCGGTTTTGGGTGGCAAGAGATTTAGACCACCGATGGAAAATGTAGGCAGGTGGTTTACATATGAAAATTGTGTTCAAAGAAAATTTTGAACCATAACAGCTGTATAATGGAGTGAGTTTAAAAGCATATTAAATTTTAATGAGTATGATAATAGTGCATAATTATTGTGTGTAATACTATGCAGAGCTATACTGAACATTATTTGTAAAATATACTTCAGAATATGGTGCAATATGGCATACAAGTCTACCATACACTGTATGACATAACAATGTATTGACTGCTGCAAACTATTAAACGGTGTATGACTTAAAAGGTCTAATATGCCACAAAATATATTGCAAGGGACTTGCCACTTATCAGTTCAAGCCTGGATGTTGTTCAGATCTTGCTGCATGTGGACACAGACTGCTTCATTAACTGAGGAATTGGGAATGTAGTTGAACAAAGTGACTATCCCTACTGATGAAGGGAAGGTCATGGTGACAGAAAACCCATATGCCAAATGGAAAAATATTAATTTTGTCGTATGAAACTTTGCCCAAGACCTTTTACTGGATATTATTACAAATAAGTTTTAAAAAGCAGAACAGAACAGATTAAAATGGCCACGCACAATTTGCATATGAGAAGCCAAAGGACGGCTGGGAGACAGAGATGATTACCCAGTCTAGCCAGAATAATTGGGGTGCTCCCTGATTCAATTAACTAGAATGGTTTTGTCAATGTTGGTCGTCAAAAGCCATCGACACCCACTGACTTCGAAACAGCTAAACCCACCCCCCCTACCAAGTATCTTTGCACAGCTTGAGAAAAGAACTTTGAATTTCAAAAAACTTTCTAGAAACTTCTGTTTTCAAACAAATAAAGAGGTGATCACATGACATACCTGCCTGCGTAACTCTGAATTTGTGAATTGTGCCTCAGAAGACAGACAGTAACAGAACTCCAAGAAAGGAACATCTCTCTCTCCTGTCTCCCTTTCCAGCCAAGTCCCAGGGGAGCCTCGGTTGCAGCTCCCAAGCCTCAAGACTGCAGATCCTTACAGGCAACAAGGAGGATGGATAAAGCCTCTCACCTGCCTTCCAGAACCAGAAAAGCAAGCCTAAATTGTGCATGTGGCCCAGCAAGGACTACAAGACTTTAAATTCAACTAAGGACACTGAAACACAGTATGTGAATTCCATTTATTAGGGACTTTACTTCAACGTCCCAACTCTCCCCCTCTGTATCAATTTGTAATGTGTGCCTGCCTCTCGTATGAATGTGAGTGTGGATGCATCGCGTATTTTAGTAATTTTAACCAGTTTAGAGTGATAAGGTGAATAAACTTGCATCTTTCTTGTTTAAATTCAAGAAAACCTGTCTGATTGGCTCATTTACAATTATAAATAGAGGAACAGTGAGCAAGTGCTCACGGGAGTGATCAGCTAAATCACTGTGTTAACAGAATAAACCCTGTTGCAATCAAACCAGAGAAGAGGCGGATATCCCTGGTCATAACAGTCATTGATGAAGCAGCTGAAGATAGCTGAGCCTAGGACACTACCCTGCAACAACATCCTATGACTGACGTGATTGGCTTCCAACACTCACACCTATCTTCCTTTGTACTAGGTATGAGTCCAATGACTGGGAGTTTTCCCCTTGATTCCCATTGACTGGAGTTCCTTGATGCCACACTCAGTCAAATGCTGCCTTGATGCCAAGGGCAGCCACTCTAATCTCGCCTCTGGAATTCAGCTCTTCTAGCCATGTTTGGACCACGGCTGTAATGAGCTCTCGGGTCGAGTGGTCCTGCCGGAATCAAACTGAGCACTGGTGAGATTACTGGTGAGTAAATGCTGCTTGATAATATAAAATGCAGCATATAATATATGCTAAGTAATGCACAGTGTAGTGCCAAGAATGCTATGAAATGCATCCCACTAATCTGTTGCAGGAAAATGCACATTACGTCCCTACATGACTGTTAGCTGCATAACCTTTTCACCAATGTAATAACATCTCCATCATGTTTAAGGTAGAAACTGCATCCGTGTAAGGAGAGTAAAAACATGTTAAAGACAAACTGTAGATTTTGTAAAATATGCAGAAAAAATAAAAAGTGAGCTCAATTCTGGGATTTTGTAATACATATAAAGGACTGAAGTTACTTTAAAATATGGGGTAAATACACCACATGGTACAATACTACTCACATGCAATCTATTACTTTTGGCTGATGTCAATCCAGGTGGAGACAGCTGCATCAGTTACATTGCACTACAGAGAGGAAAGATCTGCTCCTGATCAGTTCACTGTGTTCCCTGTTGGAACGTACAGGTGGCTAGAGATCAGGTGGCAAGATTGGCCTCAGCTGAGATTTTCCCCACTGGTTGAAAAGGCTTTTGGCACTCATATTCTGATCATACACATGAAGAATGGCCACTTGGATAACTGATTGGAGCAATTGCACTCTGACAAGAGCCATTGCCTTCAGTGAAGGGGGGAGAAAAACAAAGAACACGGGGTTGATGGTGCGGGGCAACAGTCAATTGAACAGGTATCTTTGTAACTCACTGAATGTCAATGTTACATCCCAGTATATCAAGCCAATTTCAATGAGTGGTTGACATTCCATTTAACTGTATATCATTAGTGTACAAAGGCTTAATACATTTGTTTGGAATTATTATGACAGATGTGTTAATAATACAATACTGCACAGCATCATATCTGGGCTGAAAGGTGCCTGATAATTTAGAGCTACGAAATATCAGTGCAGTATTTATGTTTTGCCACTGGATGTCACTAACAGATTATATTTGCAAATCATATTGAAGTTACTTGGAGATAAAACAACAGCACCACATCCACTGGAACTAGATTCCTGAAAGTTGGACACTAGAACCGAAACAGAATCCAGTTCCAGAGCCCTTAGTCTAATACTGCTGCTGGCCATCCAATTTCTTCATAATTCACCACCACAAAAGTAACCAGGTTTCCTGTGAGGCCCAGAATCCCAAAACATTACAAAGACAACTGCAGAAAAGTTCAATATCCTGAATACATTACAAACAACTATTGTTGCCCTCTGAATTAATGATAGCAATGCAATTACAATGTTCAGATCCCAAACAGAACTCAAGCCTGGATTTTAACTCAGGACAATAGTCTACGGGCAGGGCCGAGGTTGGCAGCAAATCATTCCTTCCTCGACAGCAATAGGCCCAAGAGATTTCAACTGCTGGATCTTATCTGCACAAGCCTGGTCAGCTTTCTGCCTGAAATCAGCAGAGGTAGCACCTAGCCGGGGGGGCAGGACAGGAATGTCGTGTGGCAGGAGTGTGCCGCCGGAAACTACAGAAATGCCCACGGAACTCAGGATGTCATCTGGAGGAAATTGGGAGTCCTGCTCAGAACAGGTTAAAAATTGAACCTTCTGGAGTAGAGCTGGACCTTGGTGCCTAAGTCCCACTGGTGATTTTAACTGCTTGCTCACCTGCTTTCTGCTGGGTGGGCAGGCTTAAAATCACCCTTGAATTTCCCTGCTATTTCATGCAATCACAGAATCATTACAGTGTAGAAGGAGGCCATTTGGCCCATCATGTCCACACCGGCTCTCTGAAAGAGCAACTCCCTTGCCTTCTCTCCCTACACATTCTTCCTTTTCATATAACTGTCTAATTCCCTTTTGAATGCTTCAATTGAACTTGCCTCCACCGCATTCTCAGGCAGTGCATTCCAGAGCTTAACTACTTGCTGCGTGAAAAAGTTTTTCCACATGTCACTTTTGCTTCTCTTACCAAATACTTTAAATCTGTGCCCTCTCATTTTCGATCCTCATGAGTGGGAACAGTTTCTCTCTATCTACTCTGTCCAGACTCCTCATGATTTTGAATACCTCTATCAAATCACCTCTCAGCCTTCTCTTTTCCAAGGAAAACAGTCCTAACTTCTCCAATCTATCTGAAATTCTGTAACTTAAATTCCTCATCCCTGGAACCATTCTCCTGAATCTTTTTTGTACTCTCTCCAATGCCCTCATGTCTTTCCTCAAGCACGGCACCCAGAATTGGATGCAATACTCCAACTGAGGCCGCACTACTCTTTTTCACAAGTTCAACATAACTTCCTTGCTCTATGTCCCTATTAATAAAGCCCAGGATACTGTATGCTTTATTAACCACGCTTTCAACCCTACCTGCTACCTTCAATGACTTATGCACATATACACCTAGGTCCCTCTGCTCCTGCGCCCCCTTAAGAATTGTACCCTTTATTCTATGTTGCCTCTCCATGTTCTTCCAACCAAAATGAATCACCTCACATTTCTCTGCATTGAACTTCATCTGCCACCTGTCTGCCCATTCCACCAATTTGTCTATGTCCTTTTGGAGTTCTGCACTATCCTCCTCACAGTTCATAACGCTTCCAAGTTTCATATCATCTGCAAACTTTGAAATTGTGCTCTGTACACCAAGGTCTAGAAGGGTCCCAACACTGATCCCTGGGGAACTCCACTACAAACCTTCCTCCTGCCTGAGAAACACCCATTAACCACTACTCTTTGTTTCCTGTCACTCTGCCAATTTTGTATCCATGTTGCTACTGTCCCTTTTATTCCATAAGCTACAAGTTTGCTCACAAATCGGTTGCGTGGCACTGTATCAAATGCCTTTTGAAAGTCCATGTACACCACATCAACAGCATTGCCCTCATCGACCCTCTCTGTTACCTCTTCAAAAAACTCAAGCAAGTTAGCTAAACATGATTTTCCCTTAAGAAATCCAAGCTGGCTTTCATAAGAACTAGAAGCAGGAGTAGGCAATTCAGCCCCTTGAGCCTGCCCCGTCATTCAATACGATCATGGCTGATCTCATCTCGACCTCAACTCTACTTTCCTGTCCATTCTCCATAACCCTTCAACCCATTACTAATTAAAAATCTGTCTATCTCCTCCTTAAATTTACTCAGTGTCCCAGCATCCACCACACTCTGGGGTAGTGAATTCCACAGACTCACGACCCTTCGAGAGAAGTAATTTCTCATCTCTGTTTTAAATCTGCTACCCCTCTAAAACCTCTCATTCTAGATTGCCCCACAAGAGGAAACATCCTCTCTATGTCTACTTTGTCAATCCTCTTAATCATCTTATATACCTCAATTAGATCTCCTCTCATTCTTCTAAACTCCAGAGAGTAAAGGCCTAAACTACTCAATCTCTCTTCATAAGACAAACCCCTCATCTCTGGAATCAATCTAGTGAACCTCCTCTAAACTGCCTTCAATGCAACTACATCTCTACTCAAAAGTAAGGGGACCAAAACTGTACGCAATACTCCAGGTGCGGTCTCACTAATGACTTGTACAGTTGCAGCAACACTTCCCTGCTTTTATATTCTATTCCTTTAGCAATAAAAGCCAAAATTCCATTTGCCTTTATTACCTGTTGTACCCGCATACTAGTTTTCTGCGATTCATGCACGAGGACACCCAGATCCCTCTGCACGAAGTACTCTGAAGTTTCTCTCCATTTAGATAATAATTTGCCTTTCTATACTTCCAACCAAAATGGACAACCTCACACTTATCTACGTTAAAATCCATCTGCCAAATTTTGGCCCATTTATCTAATCTATTCATATCCATTGTAGATTTCTTATTTCGTTATTGCAACTTACTGTCCCACCTCTTTTAGTGTCATCTGCAAATTTGGCTATAGTACCTTCTATCCCTGCATCCAAATCATTAATATAGATTGTAAATAGTTGGGGCCCAAGGACCGAACCCTGTGATACCCCACTAGTTACATCTTGCCAACCAGAAAAAGACCCATTTATCCCAACTCTCTGTTTTCTGTTGGTTAGCCAATCCTCTATCCAAGCTAATAAATTGCCCCTAACCCCATGCAATCTTACCTTGTGTATTAACCTTTTGTGCAGCACCTTATCAAATGCCTTCTGGAAGTCCAGATATACTACATCTACAGGATCCCCATTATCCACTTTGCTTGTCACAGCTTCGAAGAACACTAGCAAATTAGTCAAACACGATTTACCCTTCATAAAACCATGCTGACTCTGATGGATTGCATTTTGACTTTCTAAATGTCCTGTTATTACTTCCTTAATAATGGATTTTAACAATTTCCCAAAGATGATGTTAAATAAACTGGTCTATAGTCTCCTACTTCCTGCCTCCCTCCCTTTTTGAATAAGGGTGTTATATTAGCTTTTTTCCAATCCACTGGAATGTTTCCCCCATCCAGGGAATTTTGGAATATTATAACCAATGGATCCGCTATCTCCACTGCCACTTCCTTTAAGACCGTAGGATGTAGGCCATCAGGCCCTGGGGACTTGTCGGTCTTCAATCCCAATAGTTTGCTCAGTACTTTTTCCTTAGTGATGATGATTTTTCTATGTTCCTCTCTTTTTAGAACCTCTGCATTACCTGTTACTATTGGGATGGTACTAGTGTCCTCCATCGTGAAAACGGAGACAAAATACTG
Source organism: Heterodontus francisci (assembly GCF_036365525.1). Taxonomy (NCBI): domain Eukaryota; kingdom Metazoa; phylum Chordata; class Chondrichthyes; order Heterodontiformes; family Heterodontidae; genus Heterodontus; species Heterodontus francisci. The sequence goes on from NC_090384.1 coordinate 49,054,412, forward strand.
ATTTAATGTCTCCGCCATTTCTGTGTTCCCCTCTATTAACTCCCCAGTCTCATCCTCCAAGGGACCAACCTTTCCTTAATGAACTCGCATTTGTCTATGTGTCTACTGATTTTGTCCCAAATTATTTTTTCTAGAAGTTTTCCCACCACCGAAGTTAAACTGACTGGCCTGTAGTTGCTGGGCTTATCTTTACACCCTTTTTGAACAAGGGTGTAACGTTTGCAATTCTCCAGTCCTCTGGCACCATCCCGAGTCTAAGGAAGACTGAAAAATTATGGCCAGTGCCTCTGTGATTTCCACCCTCACTTCCCTCAGTATCCTTGGATGCATCTCATCCGGCCCTGGTGTTTTATCCACTTTAAGTACAGACAACCTATCTAATACTTCCTCTTGATCAATTTTAAACCCCTCTAGTGTCGGACTTACCTCCTCTTTCAACATTGCCAGGGTTGCATCTTCTTCCTTAGTAAAGACAGATGCAAAGTATTGATTTAATACCTCAGCTATGCCCTCTGCCTTCATGTGTAAATCCTCTTTCTGGTCCCTAATCGGCCCCACTCCTCCTTTTACCACCCTTTTATTATTTATATGCCTATAGAAAACTTTGGGATTTCCATTAATGCTAGCTGCCAGTCTCTTTTCATGCTCTCTCTTTGCTTCTCTTACTTGCTTTTTCACTTCCCCTCTGGATCTTCTACATTCAGCCTGGTTCTCCATAAGCACAAGTTTTCTTCTTTATCTTAATCTCTACCTCTTTTGTTATCCAGGGAGCTCTGGATTTGTTTGCTGTACGTTTCCTCTTCAAGGATAATATTTAACACCTGGTCTCTGTTATAGCCACAACTTCATATTTCCACATGGCAATTTGCGCCTGTACCTCAGTCTTATTAACCACACTCCGTGTATTCACATACATGCACATTAACCCTGATTCAGACTTTATTACTTTCTCCCTCACCCTGACCCCACCTAATAACATATTCCCTACTCTTGTGCTATCTCCCCCAGTATTCTGTGCACCTTGGTATTCCTCTCTAATACTTGCTCCTGGTTTCCGCATACCAGACAAGTTATTAGTTTTGCTTCCCGTCAATCTGGGCTCCCTCTCAGGTTCCCATCCCCTTGACAATTTAGTTTAAACCATCCCCAACAGCACGAGCAAATCTCCCTGGGAGGATATTTGTCCCAATCTTGCTAAAATGCAACCCGCCCATCTTGTACAGGTCCCACCTGCCCTAGAACCTGTCCCAATGTCTCAGAAATCCGATGCCCTCCTTCCTACACCATTTCTCCAGCCATGTGTTCAATCGATCAATTCTCCTATTCCTATGCTCACTTGCAAGTGGGACTGGGAGTAATCCTGAGATTACTGCTTCTGAGGTCCTGCTATTTAAACTCCTTCCCAGCTCCCTAAAATCTGCTTTCAGGACCTCATCGCCCTCTTATCTATGTCATTGGTACCAATGTGGACCACGACCTCTGGCTGTTCACCCTCCCCCAGAATAATGTCCTTCAGCCTCTCCATGACATCCTTGACCCTGGCACCAGTGAGGCAACACACCATCCTGGAGTCACGTTTACTGCCGAAGAAACGCCCGTCTGTTCCCCTAACGAATCCCCACTCACTATTGCTTTTCCACTCCTCTTCTCCCACCCCCTCACTCCTGTGCAGCTGAGCCACCTGTGGTGCTGCAAACTTGGCTCTGACTACACTCCTCTGAGGAACCATCATCCTTACCAGTATCCAAAATGGAAAACTGATTAGCGAGTGAGATCATATCAGGGGACTCCTGCACTACCTGCCTGGTTCTCAGACTACCCATTCCCTATCAGCCTTTGGAACCTCATGATTATATTACTGTCTTTTACTATATACACTGAGAATCATTTCCAAGGCCCAGAAACTCTTGCAACCCGATCCAAGAGTAAAACAAATGGACTTTTCATTCATGGTAAATAAACTGCTAATCATTTTCTGTTGACGATCATTTAAGAACGAGATTTCTTTGGGAAACAAAATAGCCATTAAACCCAACAATCCTGTTTTTTTCTGAATAATTCAAACACACCCATCAACGATCTGACCAAATTGTTTCCTGCAAAGCCCATATAATTACCTCTTCAACAAATTTCTTATACCTCTTACAAAGGCCTTTCCTGATATCTTATTCAATGATTATATCATCCTTAGTGTTATCATGCTAGGCCCCTACCTGCCAAGAATGAGGCACATTAATTTTGTCATGAACATTGATTTTAAACTGTTACTGAGTAAAGAAAGGATTTGTTAAGCAGATCAGCCACGGCTGGAAAATACATTTGCATATTAACAGACAGCGTTTGGAAAAACAAAGCAGCCATTCCCTGACATTCAACCCACAATCAGGCGGCACAGTGGTGCAGTGGTTAGCACTGCAGTCTCACAGCTCCAGCGACCCGGGTTCAATTCTGGGTACTGCCTGTGTGGAGTTTGCAAGTTCTCCCTGTGTCTGCGTGGGTTTTCGCCGGGTGCTTCGGTTTCCTCCCACCACCAAAAGACTTGCAGGTTGATAGATAAATTGGCCATTATAAATTGCCCCTAGTATAGGTAGGTGGTAGGAGAATATAGGGACAGGTGGGGATATGGTAGGAATATGGGATTAGTGTAGGATTAGTATAAATGGGTGGTTGATGGTCAGCACAGACTCGGTGGGCCGAAGGGCCTGTTTCAGTGCTGTATCTCTGAATAAAAATAATAAAAAAATAAAATGGACTCTTGATCACCAGATGATGAAGGTGGGGGAGCTCGTATTCCAGGTTGACTGCTAAGATGGCCGAATACACAAAAGGACATGGTCAACCAACTAGTCACATGACTAATCTGCTGGGCAACATGAGTTTTTTGAATTTGTACAAACAGTTTGGACAGAAAGCTGTTTGCTCCTGGACTGAGAAGATCTCTCTCCTGTCTGCTCCCATCTCTTTCTCACAAGCCTCTGAATCCACTGAAGACACATGAACCCCAAGAGAGAAAAGTCTCCTACAGCGAACAAGGTTTCAGATGAATACTGGGCCCCAATGAAAAGCAAGATCTACCTGCAATCAAGGACTTTACAGTGAGCTCGAAGAATCCCAACAACCACTCTTCAGATATTGCCTCAAACCTTTCCACTTTATTTTCCTTCTGCTCTTTTCTGTCTCTATTTGCATGTGTATATCGCATATGCATGCTAGTGTGGGGCGCGGCGTGTATCCGTAGGTGTTAACCGAATTAAAGTTTAATTTTAAGTTGAATAAAATTTCACTTTTCTTCTTTAAACCTGAGAAAACCTGTTGTGCTGGTTTCTTTGCCCTATAATTGGAAAGCGGTGAACAAGGATTCACCAAGGGGGAGCTCAAAACACAGTGTGTTTAAAATTAAACCCCGTTACAGTAAGACCAGGTGAAGGCTGAAAGGGAACCCCTAAACCTTTTTCTCATCTAGTTGTAACAGTGTAAACAAGTTTTGCCTAACCTCTATAAGCTCCCAATTTTTGACAGGTGATGCACTGAAGCCTTTCACCACTGTGAATAATTTCCTAGGATCAACTTTGTCAATTTCCTTCATAGAATAAATGGATCTAATTGAAGTCTTAACAACTATTTTCCAACAAAAACAAGACCAGCTCCTTTCATCTTGTGTCTAAAATGAGATTCATGATTAATTGAAACAGTACAGGCTTCCTATGCCTTTACTCTCTCTAAAGATAACAACCCTCATATATTTTAGTGATTTGAAAAGCACACATCCACCAGATGGTATCTGATATATGCCTCACACTGCAGCAATATAATTTCTTGATTTGAAGCTTATAGCTTTGCTAATTCAACCCAGTACCTTGAGGAACCTATAAATATCTCACTGCTCAGATACTGTCAGACCTGCTGAGTGTTTCCAGCATTTTCTGTTTGCGTTTCAGATTTCCGGCACCTGCAATACTTTGCTTCCATCGTCACTTCACAACCTGGGTTACAGGCAGTCTGATCACTATAACCACTGCACAGACAAAACTTCATGTTGCATATTATTTTTGTTAGATGCAATTTCACTGAGGGGTTCAAATAACAATTGTAAATCACTTCACTCTGGCAATACTTGGAGCCACTTGAAACTCAGTAACTCCTCCTGCATATTCATTATATTCTGTATAAATCCCTTGAATCCTTTGATAACATTGTAGCCTCCCAGGTGTCAATTAGTTTTTGTATCAACTGCCTAAGTGATTACATCAGACACAACCTACAAGGAAAACTTGCTCCAGCCAGAATGGATTAATGCAATACACACACTATGATGAACTGATTCCACAGTTTTCTAGCCAGAACTGTCATTCAACCTAATAAAGAACAAGTAATGAAACAATTAACAATGAATTGAGAAACAGATAAACTCAAAGCTGTTAATCAACCTCACCTTCAAACAGGAATGTCTCATTCCAATGTGGGTTTAAATTCTTTCTTTTCACTTTAGTTTCTAGCTTGTGTTTTTTGTCAGGGAGCAGGTAGATTTTCACAAATGGGTCACTGGTGCCACTGAAATCCTTTGCCGGCAGCTCCACAGCCTTCATTATTTTCACGGTGAAGGTGGACTCCTGGAAATTGTACCCGACGCTGAACTGAATACGACCCAAGTTCTCACGTGAGCTTCCTTCATGGTCGTCCTCAGAACCCGGTGACAGCTGGAGAAAGGAAAATAAAAATTTTGCTGAAAACGACAGAGTTTAGATATTCTGTTCCGCCTATAGTCTCACATAAGGTTCTGAATTTCTGATATGCTCTTCCACATTCCTACATAAGTCATATGACTCGTTGTAAGGGTTTGTATAGGCTCTGGAATTTCCTTCCTAAGCCTCTCTGCCTTTAAGATGCTCCTTTAACCTGTCCTAATTTCTCCTCATGTGGCTCAGTGTCAAATTTTGTTTGGTGATGCTCCTATGAAGCTCCTTGGGACATTTTGGTATGTTAAAGGCTTTATATAAATGCTAGTTGCTGTTGAATAAGGTACTTACTTGAATATTTAGGTCTTGACATTAATTCAAGTTACTTATTTCCATCCCTGAAAATGCAGTCTATTGTTTTTTGACCACACGTTATCATGAGACAGAAACACTAAGAACTGCAACAATAAAATCAATCCTCCAGCTTTTCCTGGAGGCGGCTTCTGTGCAGTGACGGCAACCCAGCTGGCAGCGGTGGGAAACCAATTAAGCTTGTTAAGTGGGCAGTTTTCCAAGGGCAGTGCAATTTTGATAGCGTCGCATGGGCCCTATACTGTTTCAGAACCTCAGCCACTCAGGAGGTGACTGCACAGCAGGTGGTCAGAGTAACATGAAAATAAGATGCAATCTGACCATTTAATGCTGCAAATGGCAAGCCTGAGGGCATCTGCAGACAGAGGCTTGCCATGGCAAGAGCATCTCCTGCAGACTGCTCTTACGACAGGACTCATGGTGCAGAGATGGCTGTCAGTGCCCTTGGCCTTTTCTTGCAGCCGTTTCACTCCTCCTTCCTTTGAGGCTTTCGCCTCAGCTGCACACTGACACTCCAGCTGCTGTGAAGGCTACTGGCGTGCCGATTGGCCCGCCCACCATTCCTAATTAGACAGTGAACCCAGAGGTGGCCTGCCAATTGGTCATCTTCTGAAAACTTGACCCAGAACACGTGCTGCTCTGATGGCTGGGTTTCTGACCCGTAAATGCTCCCAATGGCCGAAAATATTGTATGTCCAGAAAATTCAGCCCATTGAGTGGGTCAGGTGCTATAAAATGTGTTTTTCTTTAACCTGTAGGAAATGGTCCAATACTGGATACGGTCCTCATAAGGCTACACTTTAGTTCATAAGGAAGAAGCACTCACTTGAAAGTGGTCTTTGAGCATGGGAGAAATATATGAGTGAAACAAGGGGTAGGATTTTGCCCTTGGGGGCAGGACTCAATGTCGGGGTCAAATGGGGGTCACAACCCTGCACTGTTTTGGGCACAGTCACAGGCAATTATTTTCCCCAGAACTGACCAATTAGTGGCCTGAGGGTGGGCTCACCATCCAATTAAGGGCTGTGGGAGTGTGCTCGAAGCTGAAGGATCAATAAGAGACCCTCCAGCACTGAAGAAGAATCTGCTTGCAGTTCAGGCAAGTCAGAGGGTGCTTCCGATTGGAGGTGCCCTCTCTCAAACTTTTAAAAAGTGTCTTCAGCAGCTGGGCCACTAGTGTCGAGTGGGAACACCTCCACAGGATGGCCTGTGGCTGCAGTTGTGGCCAGGCAGGCTGGGAGAGCCTCAAAACCCACCACTTGGCCTCTAAAGACTTTAAAAGGCTACATGCCAACTTACTGGCAGACAGCCCTTCCTCCTCCCCCATGCCACCTCTTGGAAAATGGTCCGGGGATGGGGTGGTAAGGGCAAACATGCAGACCACCAGCAAACAGGCACGCTGCCGGCAGCGTGACCTACCATGCCCGCCCACCTCCGCACTTGCCCCCATCAGGGCCTAAAAATCATGCCCCAAGAATGTAACAATAGACAAGCACTAGTTGCAAGACTTATAAGTAGAAAAAAAAAACTGATACAAGTCAAGAAAATCAGTTAAATCAACAATTTTATGCAATATTTATTCCCATGATGCTTCCATGTTTATGAGTGATAAAGTTACTTTTATCATGGACCGACAAAGTTGTTTTAGTTTTAATCTGTATACAGCACTGGAAAAGCAGATCTCTCCTCTCCTTCAGACATGCAGTAATCACTATGCCTGAAGATGCGCACTGGCCACTACCGAGTACCATGAATATTCAATAAGTGTCTTCCTTTGCCACTGTACAAAGACGACCAGATGGAAATGACAAGCATGTTGTGACAGGCAGGTCACTTGTTTTATATTTTTCATCACTGCAATACTCATTATTGCTCTCTCCATGATTATATTCAGAGGCAATCCGCACAGCCAACACCGGAAAAATAACTGCATGGGCTGATCTAATTACACAAATTTAGTTATCTCAGGAGAAAGGCTGAAAATGGAATAAATCCTAATAACATGGATGAGACGGAGTACACAATGTGCAACAGTCTGGGAATTTTGACAGCTGGGTTACGAGAAACTGTTAAATCACCTGCTTGGCAGAAATAATTTATTTTGTAAATTAACGAAAGGAAGAATTTTTGAACTTACAAGAAAAAAGAAACACTTGCATTTATATAGCATCTTAGCACTGCTCTCAGAAAGGTTTCCAATTCTTCAAATGTAATGAATTACTTTGAAATGCAGTGACCACTTATGTGTGGACAAAGGTGCCAAAAAAAGAACTGAAACTGTAAAGGAACTAGTATGTGCAGATACACCAAGAACATTTAAAATTAAGAATTATACTTAAACTACTTCAATAACAAAAAATAATGTTATATGCAATTAAAATTGTAATTAAATATGGTGCATAATGCATATATCAAATTTATAGATTAAATAGTATGAGTTCTATAATGTAAAAGGCTTGGAATCATGCTGTGCAATATTTGTATCAAACCCCTTTAAACATTCAAATTAAATTCCTTTGTGCACTATATTAATGAGTGGGTTAATCCACACAACACGATTACACCCAGTGTAGAGCTTATACATCATACAAGTAGTTTTCATTCCTGGCTCTTAATGCCTAGAAATCTATTGGTGGAAACAATCACACCACTTTATCTATATCATTAGGTCCTACATCACTCTCTTTACCATTTCAATTATTTATACCTTTGCTTCCACTGTCAGGATGTCTAATACACAAACAACTAGCAAAGTAGAAAATTAACTTTTTTTTCCTCCAGTTTTCTATCATCATCTCCTAAAGAATAGGATTTCTTGCTGGGACACGGTTTACAGATGATTGGACAGCCATCTCATTATCCAAGTGGTTACTCTTCATAAGTGAGCCCAGTATGTAAATGTCAGTAGGCTATTTGATGGATGAACCTTTTTAATGTTTGATACAACTCTGCAAGCCTGCTCTTCCTTTTGCCCTGCATCAGTCTCTTACCATATTAACTCTTGGTGTATTCTTAGGAATTGTTTAAATATTTTTCCACTGCCTCGCTCACATGATATTTTATACCATTTAACAACTTCTTTAAGGAGAATGCAGTTGATTGAATCCATTAACTTTTTTCTTCGACTGGAGTTTGTTCTTTGTCCCTCCCCCATTTTGTCTCCACCTTTACTCAAATTTTTGTTTAGCTTTCAGTTTTCAGTACTCAAGAGCTGTGCTCAAAGGTTAACTTGCAGTTTCTTTCCATAGCTGTTTACTGATCTGCTGTATGTTTCCAGGGCAGCACAGTGGCGCAGTGGTTAGCACTGCAGCCTCACAGCTCCAGCGACCCAGGTTCGGTTCTGGATACTGTCTGTGCGGAGTTTGCAAGTTCTCCCTGTGACTGCGTGGTTTCCACCGGGTGCTCCAGTTTCTTCCCACAGCCAAAGACTTGCAGGTTGATAGGTAAATTGGCAATTGTAAATTGCCCCTAGTGTAGGGAGGTGGTAGGAGAATTGTGGGGATGTGGTAGGGAATATGGGATTAATGTAGGATTAGTATAAATGGGTGGTTGATGGTCGGCACAGACTCGGTGGGCCTGTTTCAGTGCTGTATCTCTCTATGACTCTATAATTTTGTGTTTTTGTTTCAGATTTCCAGCATTTTCAGTTTTCCCTTTTATTTATAGATTAGTGTCATTGGATTCGCCCATGTTATCGTCACTGAAACTGATAATAGCTCCTGGGGTTGCAGGTTGATGGGTTTCCAACTTGAATGGGCATTTCATTGTCTCCCTAATTGAAATGGACATCTTATTCATAATATAAAAGCAAAATACTGCAGATGATGGAAATCTGAAATAAAAACAGAAAGTGCTAGAAAAACTCAGCAGGTCTGGCAGCATCACTGATCTGAAATGTTAACTCTGCTTCTCTCTCCACAAATGCTGCCAGATCTGCTGAGTTTTTCCAGCACTTTCTGTTTTCATATCTTATTCATAGTACCTGGAGAATAATGTAAAGTGAAGAACAAAGACTCCATTGCCTAAGGTATGTGGCCTAATAATACTTAATTACATCCTATGGGACAACTAACTAATGCTATAAATGCAATTCTGTAAGACACCCAAGAGGGATTACATCTCCCAATTTTCATACACAACTAACTGCTGGATTGAATCTGATAATACTTTGCCAACTGCTGAAAGGAAGTAAACTATTTCAATCATATTCCTAAGCCACCAATGAACAACAGGTGACCATACAGATATTCACTACATGGGACCACGAGTAATGGAAAAAAAGTACAGTAAATGAGATCATCTTCCACTGCTTAGAAAAACTTCTTTGCTCATCAATTAAATTTCAATAAAGAGATGCTGAGGCCTATTAACCCCCTTACACTGATCCTAACAATTCAGCACAGACTGAGAATCAAATCTGGAAACTTTTTCTCCTCATTGGTGTGTTTCAGTTCAATTGCATATAATTGAGCAACCACAGGAGCTGGTGTTAATGAGTTTAAGCAATAAATCAATCCTGAGGTTTTGCTTCATCGTTGCTCTCATTATTGATTAACAAAATTACTTGTAGCTGTAGGCAGTTATCATATTTACTTTCGACTAAGGCAATTTCTTTTAATTTAAAAAGGTAGGCAGAATATTTGATAAGAGGAGCAACATCCCAGCTACTAAAAATCATATATGCGAAAAAAAAAGCTGAATTAGCCTCAGAGCACAATATTTGTATAAATCTGCAGCTCTAATGGAAATGGAAAATGTTATCAAATCACTTCAAGCTGAGAAATACATTAGTTCACATGAATTCCCCATTGGTTTCTGTAAGAAGTTCTACCATACTTCTACTGAAGTACTGAGAAAATCCACAGTCTTTTCAGTTACGATTTTACCACCTAGGCAGGAGGCAGACGAACTGAAGTGAGGAGACCAAATCCTAGAACCAACTCAATCACTGTTACAGTGTAAAAAGAGACATCCAAAAAAATTAGCATTTAGAAGTACTGAGATGCCATGGGATCCAATGGGTAAATGCTGCACCTGATATGGTGCTGAGCCACAGAAACCAAGGTGGCCCAGATTTGATCGCCTTACTACGTGAGCTGAGTTTAGACAGACTGGTAATAAAGGCAGTACAACTGGTATCAATGTCCCATGCCTATGGAAAGGAAAATAAAAATCAGTGATCCTAGCTAAAAAAATTTGACTTGTGAACATCAGGTGGGGACAGGATTGCCTTGGCTGTGTTGTCCCCTCCATGGATGATTAGCCTGCAGACAATTACTATCTGGGCTCGCACACAAATGATAGCCATTTCAGTGAGACACTGGAGGACAGCGAGCAGCAGTAGAATGATACCCCAGTGAGAAATTAGGTAGGAGACAGCAGAGTATTAATAATCATATATTTTTTTAAAAATAGAAGAACAGTGCTAGAGGACCGGCAGACAGCAAATGTAATTCCTATCTTCAATAAGGGAGATAGGTTTAATCCAGTGAACTATAGACCAGTTATCTTAAGGTCAGTGATGGAAAAGATATTAGAATCCTTACTAAACCAGATCAAGTATCAAAACACTTAAGAGTCGGCATGGATTTTTGAAACATCAACCTTATCGAATTCTTTAAAGAAATAAGAGAGTAGACAAAGGAAATGCAGTGGATGTGGTATACATGGACTTTCATTGATAAGGTGCCGCATTAAAACTCATGCCAAATGTCGAGGCATGTGGCATCAGGGACCAGGTAGCAGAATAGAATGAAAGATGGCTACAAAACAGAGGGTAGGAGTTAAGTGAAGTTTCTTGGCCTGACAAAGTAGGAAATGGGGCCGGATTTTCAAAGAGCCGTGGGGTCGGGAACTGGATAGGATGCGATTTGAAAATTGCGGTCCCAGAGGGTGTCTCCAGAATCTGACATCTCCAGGACAGGGGGAAGGGAATGGGGAAGCTGCTCACCTCCAAGTCAGGGCCCATTAAGTTCATTTAGGAGCTCATTAACAGGCTGTGGAGGTCGGCAAAGCAATTTTGGAAGGGGATTTTGGCAAACCGAATAGTTTGGTGCACGCTAGTGCGCAGCTACTGGGTTCTACAGGGTAAAGGGGAACATTTTTTAAAAAAGGTTTAAAGTTATTGGGAGCTCCAGTATCTTGCACGGGGACATGCGTAATACCTTTGTTTTGGCTGTTTCAACTCTGTTCCATTTATTATTTGGTGCTGTCCTTCTGGGGAGATGCCTGCTCTCCTTGGCAAGGCAGTGGCAGGCCCCATCATGGCTGCTGCTTGCCTTTGCCTCTGGCATCAGGCAGGCACCTCCGGCCTCTGGAAGCATTTGAAGCCTCTAATTGGCCGCTGAGCTCACCTCCTGCCCAATCAGGCCTTACTAAACGTTTTAAATTAACGTTTTAAAAATGTTTGTGTCAGGCCAAGAAACTTCCCTAAACTCCTACCCTGTTTTGTAGCCATCTTTCAATCCATTCTGCTATCTGGCCTCGATGCCACATGCCTGACATTTGTCGTCATGAATCTCGTATGGCACCTTATCAATGAAAGTCCATGTATACCACATTCCCTGCATTCCCCTTGTCTACTCTCTTATTTAAGATAATTCAATAAGGTTGATTTTTCAAAAATCCATGCTGACTCTTAAGTGTTTTGATACCTGATCTGATTTAGTAAGGATTCTAATATCTTTCCTACCACTGACCTTAAGATAACTGGTTGCTAGTTCTCTAGATTACATTTTCTGAGCGACGCAATGGAGCTGCGGGGTCAGGACACAGAAATTATCCAGATGTTAGTTTCCCTATCCCAGACTGAAAAATCAAGCCCATGGCATCCCACTAGGATGTGTGTTAGGACCATTGTTGTTTACCATATCCATAAATAATTTGAACTGAGAAATTGGTGGTATTCTGTCAAAAAATGCAGATGAAACCAAAGTGAGTAAAGATGGTAATGTGGAGGATTGCTCCAAAATACAGGAAGACTTTAACAGGCTTGTAGAATGATCAGATATGGTAAATTAAATTCAAAATAGCAAAGTATGAGGTGGTTCATGTTGGTAGAATAAGGGATGCACTTACTTCTTGGAAGGTAAGAAGCTAAATGGGGTAAAGGAGCAGAGAGATCTGGCTCATGTGGAACGTAACACTGACACAGACCAGTTGGGACAAATGGTCTGTTTGTGTTGTAAATTCTAATATAATATATAAATCGCAAAAAGTAGCAACACAAGTTAGTAAAGGTCATTAAGAATGCAAACCCAGTATTTGAGCTAATTTCTAGAGGAATGTTTTAATATTAAATTTATAAAGAACCTTGGTTAGATTACACTTGTATCATGTGCAGTTCTGGTCTGCATACTAGAAGGAGGATGTTGAAACAATGGAGAAAATGCAGGAACTAGTTACAAAGATGTTGCCAGAATTGAAAGGATGCAACTGTCAGGAAATATTGAACAAGTTGGGACCTTTTCTCTATAAAAAAAAAGATTAAGAAGTGGCCTGATAGAAGTCTTTAAAATTATGAAGTGGGCAGTAGGTTGGGGATACCGTTTCCACTTGTGGATGAGTCCAGAACAAGGAAGATTAAATGCAAGATAGCTACTGACAGGTGAACTGAAGAATTTAGGAGGAATTTCTTTACATAAGAGAGTGGTGAGAAGTGCAGCTCACTGCCACGTGGATTGTTTGAACCAGATAGCATTGACACATTCAAGAGCAAGCTTGATGCATACATGAGGGGGTACCAAATAGAGAGACATGGGGGAAGGTTGGGAAGAGGTGCTGAGTCGGAGGACGTTTGTGTAGGGTATAAACACTGCCATAGACCAGGTGAGCTGAATGGGCTTTTTCTGCACAGTAGACATTATCCCCAATGTCTCAGTTTGATTCTGCTGGCTTTGTATCCTTATCCAGCCAGAGCCTTCCTGGTTACAAAAATGCAGAATAAGTATATGTTCAGTCCAGCATCAAAGACATACAAACTCCCATCATGTCAAATTTAAAAACCGGCAACAAAGCTGAAAGAAGGCACCAAGGCCAAGAATGTTAAGTAGGTTACAGCAATCAGCTCAGTTTCAACTCTAAGAAACTTCCAAATCCAGGAGTAATCCCTTCGGCTTTACTGATAAGAAATTTCTAATAAAGAGAACTGTACCTAATTGAATACCTGATAATAGTTGGAATCCCAAAGCACTTTTTACCTCCTATTCCTGAACCATTGTAGGCATTTACTGAATTATTTGACCCTAGTTATTAAATCACACGTTATTCTATTAAATCCAGTTCTTGACATTTTCAGCTCCTCAAAAACGCTCCTCAAACACTATCACTCCCGTTTGCCTTGCACCATCATTCCTTCTGTCATTTAATTACTCCTACCTTCCACAGATCATCCCATTTGTTCATTTAGCAAGCTTTGAGTGCAAGGTATAGCTGTTTGTGTACATCCGCAGATGGAGGGGCTAAATTAAGGTCATAAACGACTCACTGCCTGCCATTCATTCATCTTTTCATATATGGTCTATGATTTTCAAAAATTAATATTTCACTGAGTTTCCATATCAGGCACACTAAAGGTGCTACAAGAGGGTTGACACAGCAGTTAAGATAACATGCAATCCTGAACATGCTGCACAGTTCTTGAATCATAAAAAATTCAACATAAAGGGAGGACATTCAGCCCATCATGTCTGTGCCAGTGGTAGTTCCAGTTGGAGTTATCTACACTAATCCAAATTCCATGCACATAATCTTATTCAAGGATTTATCTAAATCGCTATTAAATGTTGCTAATGATTTAGCTTTAACAGCCATTATGGTAATGCTTTCCAACAAACTTTCATATGAAAATATTTCACCTAATTGCTCACTTTGTGCTTCTGGTTCAACTGATCAGGAGAAATAATCTTTCACTAATTACTTTCTGTACCCCTTTCAAGATTCTGATTGCTTCTTTTAGATCCCTTCTCAACATACTCAAGCTCTTATGAATACAGCCCTTGTCTTTCCAAGTCTCTTAATATAATCATGGCGGCCTGAAAATCATTGAGTTTTTGTTGTGGATTGCATGAAATCCACAATACCCCCTCAACTTTGCAATAGATTTTTGGTCTTGCAGGGAATCAAAGGATATAGGGAAAGGGCAAGAAAGTGGAATTGGAGCCCAAGATCAGCCATGATCATATTGAATGGCGGAGCAGGCTCGATGGGCCACATGATCTACTTCTGCTCCTATTTCTTGTGTTCATCCTTTGCAGCTATCATACTTCTACTCCATTCAAACTGTGTGGCATACTTTGGGCCGGATATCTCACAGTAACTTTGTGAAGAGTGTGATCCCTGCCCACAATGGGCAGGACAGTTCAATCCCCAGAGCAGTAGTAGCATTAAACAAGAGGCTAGAGAGGTAATGAAGAAGAGGGACAACAGGGTCAGCATGAACTGGGAGAGAGAGGGTGAAAGAATATCAGTGTGAATTTGGAAAGCACACTATATATTGAATAAAGAAGGTTCAACCACTAATAATATGCTTTGTAATTGATGATACTTTGCTACAAACTGCCCCACACCACAGTGTACTTTTACTCTGAACACCTCATTTTGAATTTTGCAGCCATGCCATAGTATCAAGAAAGAACATAGATCAGGTCTTCTCCATAGGGAGAAAGAGTTACCGAGTCATTCTTTCATACTTCTAGTACAAACTATTAGGAAAGCTGGGCCACTTGCCTGCCGACACTCTCAACTGGTGATTGTTGCGGAGTTGCCATCTTTTAAGTTTTAAACAGTTTGGTGCTTTAATGAGCAATTTAGAAATTTCTAAAATGTAACTAGATACCTAAAGGCTAGTTTTAAAGTACCAATCTGAGATCAGGTGACCAACATAGGCAATGGTGAGAAGGTTGAGGTTGATCTAGTCATTGCACAGCTTCCATATCAACACATTCTTCAGCAGGGGGATGTCACAGGAGTTGTATTCCTGATGAATTTTGTCTTCTTTCTAATCCAGAGGAGAAGAGGCAAATTGTAGCCCAAGCCGAGATGAAATAACAGGATAGATTATAAATCACACCTTCTGATCTGCATGACCTATTATTGTATTTACTCATTTGGCCTTCGGGGGAGCTCTAAATACATTGGGCCATAATTTGCTGTGGCGAGGCATCTAATGGCATCTGCCGTTAGTTACACTGGTCCTCACGCATTTATGTTGTTAAATCTTTTGCATGGCAGTTGCTCTAAGTATGGGCTGATAACATCACAGTGAAGAAAACCAGAAGACCTGAGTGAACAAGAAAAGCAACAGTGTATCGCCTTAACCAACCGGATTGAAGGACTGTGCAAGTAACAGCGCAAATACTGAGAAGGAAGTGTCGAGTGGATAAATTCAATTTAAAATCAGGTACAGAAAGAGAAAAAGAGAAGGGAAGAAAGATTGGATTAAGAGAGAGGCAAAAATAAAAAAACCCCCCAAAAAGGTTTACCTTTTAAAATTCCCAAGAATCAAAACCTGATAAAAAAAAGAAGACTTCAGACTTGTAAATGTTAATTGTCAGTGCCAGAGAGGTTGGCTGGTAGTAATTAACTCTTATTGCATCTTTAAAAAGGATTTAGAGTGAAATGGGCAACACAACTTTCTGTGGCGTGTTTAGTTCATATCTACAGTCTTCTTCTTCTTCTTTGGCCTCCTTGTCTCAAGAGACAATGGGTAAGCGCCTAGAGGTGGTCAGTGGTTTGTGGAGCAGCGCCTGGAGTGGCTATAAAGGCCAATTCTAGAGTGAGACTCTTCCACAGGTGCTGCAGATAAAACTGGTTGTCGGGGCTGTTACACAGTTGGCTCTCTCCTTACACTTCTGTCTTTTTTCCTGCCAATTGCTAAGTCTCTGACTCGCTACTCTTTAGCCCCGGCTTTATGGCTGTCCACCAGCTCTGGCGATCACTGGCAACCGACTCGCACGACTTGTGGTCAGTGTCACAGGACTTCATGTCGCGTTTGCAGACGTCTTTAAAGCGGAGACATGGACGGCCGGTGGGTCGGATACCAGTGTACTCGCTGTACAATGCATCATTGGGGATCCTGCCATCTTCCATGTGGCTCACATGGCCAAGCCATCTCAAGCGTCGCTGGCTCAGTAGGGTGTATATGCTGGGGATGTTGGCCACCTTAAGGACTTCTGCGTTGGAGATACGGTCCTGCCACCTGATGCCAAGGATTCTCCTGGAGGTAGCGCAGATGGAATAAATTGAGACGTAGCTCTTGGCTGACATATGTTGTCCAGGCCTCGCTGCTGTAGAGCAAGGTACTGAGGACACAGGGTTGAAACACTCAGACTTTTGTGTTCTGTGTCAGTGCGCCATTTTCCCACACCCTCTTGGCCAGTCTGGACATAGCAGTAGACGCCTTTCCCATGCACTTGTTGATTTCTGCATCGAAAGACAGGTTACTGGTGATAGTTGAGCCTGAGGGAGGTGAACTCTTGAACCACTTCCAGAACGTGGTCGCCAATATTGATGGATGGAGAATTTCTGACGTCCTGTCCCATGATGTTCGTTTTCTTGAGGCTGGTAGTTAGGCCAAATTCGTTACAGGCAGCTGCAAACCTGTTGGTGAGTCTCTGCAGACACTCTTCTGTGTGGGATGTTAATGGAGCATCGTCAGCAAAGAGGAGATCCCTGATGAGGACTCCCTGTACTTTAGTCTTCGCTCTAAGACGGAAAAGGTTGAACAACCTGCCATCTGATCTTGTGTGGAGGAATATTCCTTCTTCTGAAGACTTGAATGCATGTGAGAGCAGCAGTGAGAAGACGATCCCAAACAGTGTCGGTGTGAGAACACAGCCCCGTTTCACGCCACTCAGGATAGAAAAGGGGTGTGATGAGGCACCGCTATGCTGTCAGTCATGAAATTGTGCCTTTCATATTGTCATGGAATGAGGTGATGATGCTTAGTAGCTTTGGTGGACATCTGATCTTTGCTAGTAGTCTGAAGAGACCACGTCTGCTGACAAGGTCAAAGGCTTTGGTGAGATCTATGAAAGCAACGTAGAGGGGCATCTGTTTGCAGCATTTCTCCTGTAGCTGACGAAGGGAGAACAGCATGTCAATGGTGGATCTCCCTGTTCGAAAGCTGCACTGTGCCTCAGGGTAGACATGCTCAGTCAGCTTTTGGAGTCTGTTTAAAACGACACGAATGAAGACTTTCCCCACTATGTTGAGCAGGGAGATTCCATGGTAGTTGTTGCAGTCACCACAGTCACCCTTGTTCTTATAGAGGGTGATGATATTGGCATCGTGCATGTCCTGTGTTACTGCTCCCTCATCCCAACACAGGCAAAGCAGTTCATGGAGTGCTGAGAGTATAGCAGGCTTGGCACTCTTGATTATTTCAGGTGTACTGCCGTCCTTTCCAGGGGCTTTTCCACTGGCTAGAGAATCAATGGCATCACTGAGTTCCGATTTTGTTGGCTGTTCGTCCAGCTTATCCATGACTGGCAGAGACTGGGCTGCATTGAGGGCGGTATCAGTGACATTTTCCCTGGAGTACAGTTCTAGAGAGTGCTCCACCCAGCGGTCCATTTGCTTGCGTTGGTCAGTGATCATTTCCCCTGATTTAGACTTTGGGGGGGGGGTGGGGGCGATCTTCTTGATGGTTGGCCCAAAAGCTCTCTTAATGTCATCATACATTCCTCTGATATTTCCGATGTCAGAGGCCAGCTGAATATGACTGCTTAGGTGTTGCCAGTAGTCATGCATAGCGCCTGGCTGTTCTTTGTGCACAAATTGTACAGCAGCTGGCTACACTACAGCTGTACAGTAGCTGTGTTCTGGCTACTTTAAGTGCTACGGATGTTAACTCGCTGGGGGCTTTCCAGTGCAGTGCGCTTAACGGCTATGATAGGTTCCAGCTCTTCAAAGTGAGATTGAAATCAGTCTGTATTCTACTTCTCACGTTTGCCAAAGGTGGTCATTGCTGAGTCATAGATGGAGTCTCTGATGTGGGCCCACTTGGTCTCTGCATCCCTGACAGGAGTATTTTGAAGGGCTTTTTCAAGTGAATTGAGGAGCTTATGTAACAGCTATGGATAAGAAATTCTGTTCCTGTTGATGCACGGGTGGCCCTTCTGCTTGGAGTGATGTAGCTTCTCTGGTTTGAGTCTAACTTTGCTGCACACCAGGGAGTGGTCGATGTCGCAGTCTGCACTGTGGAAGCTGCGTGTGATTTGGACACGTTTCATGGAGGCTCGCCTTGTGACGATGAGGTCCAGCTGGTGCCAACGACGTGAACTTGGGTATCTCCATGAAACCTGGTGACAGGGTTTAGTATGAAAGAATGAGTTGGTGATGCAGAGGTTGTGATAGGTACACAACTCCAGCATTTTCTACAGTGACTCCACAGCATTCAATGCGCGTCAATGATGAAACAGACAGCGGGGTGTCATTTTTGCACAGCTAATGGTGGAGCAGGGCACTCAGACAGCAACCTCTGGATATTTGAGTTTAACTGCACATCTGTCCCTCACCTGAAGCTGCTGTACAATTTGTGCATAAATAACAATGAGCGCCATTAACCGCTCCATTATTTTGACAGGAAAACATATGCCAATAGTTCTTAAATTTACAGTCCATGGATGAAGGGCAAGTCAAATTCCCTTAATATTCACTTTGCTAATAATTCCTTTTCATCTGATGCTTTAGTTTCAGTACACCACACTACATTCTCACCACTATGTCTATTCTCATCATTACTTTAAATGCTTCAATCATGAAGAGATTTCACATCAATTCAATTGCATCTACTAGAAGCTAACCAGAGTATAATGATTGGGGAAAAATGTGCATTTAAGATAAACATTTTACAGACTGTGTAATCACAGAAATAGATTTATTACACACTTTAAACTAAAATAAGACAGGGAATAGTATAATTTATAGCCATGGTGTGGAGCCCTTGCTCATTATCTTAAAAGCAGTAGGGCACTGAAGCAGGATTTCAAAATGCACTGCAAGGAAATGATTTACAAATGGAGCCCTATTAAATGTGGAACATGCTGCAATATTACTGCAGCTATGACACACTTTTCACCAGGTTTGTAAAAATGAGTTGTGACCTGGACGTTACCCTGAGCAATCCTTATCTGATTTAATACACAAGCCTGGAAATGACATACAAAATAGACAGATTTCAGCCTATGTTGGGTTGGCTCATAAGACAGAGCTGATCTCAAAGAAAACTTGAGTAAATCTTAATCTATCATATTCTCAGCACTTAGTTTTGGTGCTGGAAATATGTATTGGAAAATCCGCCACATATTGCCCATGGTTTTAAGCCCACTAAAAGCAATGGACAGTAAAATTGTGGCTGGTTTATGCCTGAATTTCTAATATACAGTCCCATTGTGCAAAGTCTTGTGCCAGGAGAGCTAAAACAAGAGTTTAACCCATGGTTATGTGAAACATTGAGGCCTAAATAATTTCTACTGAATACTCCAAACATCCTTTCAGAAACTAGTTTGTTGCACTTGCTCACCTTATTGTTTTTGCATAAAAATATGAAATGAATATTTTCTATTTTGACAGCAATCTCTAGCAGCCTTCAGTAACTGAATGATCTCAATCAGAACTCAGCTGAATTGGGCCTGATTGCTGCCAAAAGAAGAAACAGAATATTTTTTTTGGAGGGAAGATGAAAAGGCATGCAAATAATGGAGCACTTTCCCACTTCCAGCATCAAGCACTCACAAATGAGGTTCGGTCAGTTGCACATTGAAGCTCCTTTTTTTTGACCCAACTTGCTTTAGCCACAGATTCAGATGAGCACACTGTACTACACTCACACCATTTTAATTTCTAGCATGTGCCACCTTTGTGGCCTCATAACTGATTCTTCAATTAATGCCAAGTTACAGATACGTTTGACCACTAAATAAAGCTTTTCAGACTAAAATTAATTTCACATAGCACCCCTACAAATTGCAAAATCTGTGGGTTTTTGTTAATATGAAATAAAAATAACACTAACCACATTCAACAGGTTGTTTTTCCTACTTCAAAGCACAACTATTTCGTTGCATAAATTAGAATAACTAGTTATGTCACTTTGAAAGAACAAGAGCCTTCAGCTAAATGATAGCTTGAGCTGGGGAACATAAGAATAAGACCCCTTGTGTGGATGCTGAATATTGTGACCTTGAACATGTCACCATGTGCGTTCTCTTAACCTTTGGAACTTAACTAGGAGCAGAAGGAGGTCATACAGCCCCTCAAGACTTCTCCATTCAATAAGACCATGGCTGATCTTTCACCTCAACTCTACTTTTCCGCCCGATTCGCATATCCCTAGATTCCCTTTGTGTCAAAAAAGCTATCGATATTGGTCTTGAATACACTCAATAAGTGAGCATCTTGAGGTCGAAAATTCCAAAGATTCACAATCCTCTAAGTGAAGAAATTCCTCATCTCAGTCCTAAATGGACAACCCTTTATCCCAAGCCCATAGTTCTTGACTCTCCAGATGTGGTTTCACCAGAACCCCAAATAATTGAAAGCATTCATTACTCTTGTACCCCAACCCCCTTGCAATAAAAGCTAATGTACCATGTGCCTTCCTAATTGCATTCTCTACCTACATGTTAACTCTGATTTGTGTATAAAGACACCCAAATCCCTCTGCGTATCAACACTTATTAGTTGCTCTCCTTCCTACTAAAGAGATAATTTCACATTTCCCCACATAATACTTAACTGCCAGCTTCTTACCTGATCACGTAACCTTGTCTATATCCCTCTGCAGCCTCATTGCAGCTTACTTTCCCACTTAGCTTTGTATTGCTAGCAAACTTGGATATGTTTAACTCATTGATATAGATTGTAAATATCTGAGGCCCAAGTACTGATCCTTGCAGCACCCCACTAGTTACAGACTGCCAATTCAAAAATGACCCGTTATTCCTACTCTTTGTTTCCTGTCCATTAATCAATCCTCAATCCAAGCCCATATATTACCCCCAATCTCATGAATCCCTAATTTTATGTAACAACCTATTTTATGGAATTTTATCAAATGCCTTTTCAAAATCCAATTCTATTACATCCATTGGTCCCACCTTAACTGTCCTGCTTCTTACACCCTCACAAGACTCTAAGATTTGACAGATATGATTCCCTTTAATAAAGCGATTAGACAGAGTCAGCATATGATTTTCTAAGTGCCCTGTTACTACATCCCTAATAATAGATACAAATATTTAACACCTCTGCCAGTTCCTAATTCTCACTTACAATTTCTCATGCCTCCACCTGTAAAGGCCTAATGTTTACCTTTGCTAATTTCTTCCTTTTCACATACTTGTAAAAGCTCTTATACTCTTGCTTTTACATTTCTTGCTAGTTTGCTCTCATGTTCTATTTTCTCCCTCATCAATTTTTCTGGTCAGCCTTTGCTAATTTCTAAAACCTTCCCAATCCTCAGGCTTACTATTGTTGGCAATATTTTAGATCTCTTAATCTTATTCTATCCTTAACTTCTCTAGTTAGCTATGGTTTGACCTCTTTTTCAATGGAGCTTTTATCCCTCAAGGAAAAGTATGTTCGTTGAGAATTATTTCTTTAAATGTTCACCATTGCTTAGCTATCATATCTTTTAATCTAATTCCCTCATCTATTTTAGCCATCGTGCCTTTCATACCTACATAATTAGCTTTGTTTAAATTTAAGACCCTAATTTTGTACTTATGAAACTATCATATTATGATCACTCTTCTCCATTATTAGATTGCTAATTAACCCTGTCTCATTACACAATATCTAAAATAGCTGGTTCCCTAGTTGGTTCTTCAAAGGTGGATTTATAAACACTTTAAGGAGATGAGGCCATTATAAACAGGTTCATTTTACACCAAGTAAAAGAACATATCAGTGAGAATGGATCGAATTCCCATCACTTTCTATACCATCAAAATAATAAAAATATACTACTTTGCTCTCTGTTATAGGCTCAACTTACTTTACAAGTCAATAACCTCTGAATTGACTAGGATTAAATTTGAAAAGGCAGCCCTTCATGTCTCATTCTGATGATTCCAGATTCAAAAATTAAGCAAGACTCCCTATTTCAGAGACAGAGAAATAAAAAAACAAGACCCCTCCCTCAGTCCTCTTTGTCAAAGATTGGATTGCCAAGTTGCCAATCAAAATTACTATCTTGAATAAGAAACCTTCCACTTTGTTTTATTCTTTCATGTGATGTGGGCGTTGCTGGCAAGACCAGCATTTGTTGCCCATCCCTAATTACACTTGACAACTGAAGGCAGTTGAGAATCAAGCACATTGCTGAGAGTCTGGAGTCACATGTAGGCCAGACAAGGCAAGGACAGCAGATTTCCTTCCCTGAAGGTCATCAGTGAACTAGATGGGTTTTTACGACAATTAATGATCGTAATGGTGCTTTTACTGAGACTAGCTTTCAATTCCAGATTATTAATTGAATTTAAATTCCACCAGCTGCAGTGTCTCCAGGGCATTAGCCTGGGCCTCTAGATTACTAGTTCAGGACATTACCACTATACCATAGTTTCTTTTGGTGTGGGAGCTATGACAACTCTGTTGTCTGGTTAGATAGGGCTGCTGATTTGTGCTAATCAGTGTAAACCATTCCAACATTAACAGTGTGAACATCTCTAGGATTTTTGATGAGCCCCATTGCTTCAGCTTGTTTATGGCATGTGAGAATGCACATTTCTGAAGCAGCTGTCAATTAATTTACCCTAAACAACATCCCAGATAGTTGGTGTTTCTCAGAATTAATCCATTCGGAACAGAATCAGAATTCAATGCAATATTATAATGTAAATTAAACTGAAATCCTTTCCAGGCTATAGATTAAAAAAAACTCAAAATATTACAGTTGGATATAGTACTTGCCTACTTCTTTCCTACTTCAAACTATTCACTTGGAAATAAATTCAATGAGTTATTTCAGCTCGTAAAAATTGATTGATATTTTCTGTATGTCAGATTGACAGATATAGTGACATTACTATAGTACACAAGTCCAATTTTATTGCCTAATAGAGTAATTGTTAACCCTGGGCTACACAAGCTAAAAAATACACTGCTTGATCAAAAGTGGCATGAACTGCTTGTCAGTATCCATATACAGCCACCAACAGTGAAATTGTTTCAAAAGGCTGAACGGGAACACCCTACAAACAGCACATAAAGAAGAGTTTAATTCTGCATTGGATTCAATTGTTAGGACATTAGAATTCTTGACCCAGATATATCCTTTGTATTCTGATCTTTTTAACTAAAATATCTCACCATGTGCACATGGTTCCAGTTTAGCAGCTAATGAACCAAACCTGTCAATGTATAGTCACATATCCGAGAGGATGTGCTCAGTAGTTATTTTTAATCACAGCTTTAACACTGTGTTCTGTTGAACAGTTCAGATTTGCCAAAGCAGCTCTCAAAAAAATCCAAAAGCACTTGATGTTTTTAAATCAGAATTTTACACAGATTTTACGTATGTTGGTGCAGCTGTTATTCAATCCCGTGCAAGCAATTTGCAAAAGCCACTGGTCTCATTGTACATGCTGGTCAATTAATGTTACACGTTTCAGATCTCTTGACCACTGAAAATGGGTTGTTTCTATTGGCTCTGACTCACCCTTCGTAATATCAATCAGTGATAATTCAGTCAGATTATGAGGTGAACATGAAACACTGAGAAAAAAATTAATTGCTAGGAATGGAACAGATTGGTGGGTAAAATTGTCAGCTTGTTTTATTAATTCATTAATTTTTCACTGTTCAAATTAACTTGATGGTACTTTTCATTGTGTTTTAAATTGACAGGTGTCATTTCCTATGCTTTTAGTTAACTTTTTACGCTTAGTATCCCAGTCTTTCAGAGGTCAGTTTCTTAGTTTTATAGGACATTGTTTTAGACTTTAGTTTCTTAGATTTGAGTGTTCAATGCCAAATGATTTAATGGTCAGCGTCTCAGTGACTTAGAGGTCAGTGGATTGACTACTAGGGCAGGCCAGCAGGGACCCGTTGCTTGCGCATTGCGTTATGTCGGTTAACTCCAGCACACTTCAAGCGTCCTGGATAAGCATGTGTACAGGAAGTGCTGCAGTTGCTCGAGCTCAGAGGGGATGGAGTCACTGCAATGCATCTGAATTCCTGAGAGTTTCATTGAACGTATATTCCAGGATGTGATCACCCTAGAATTACAGACATTGCAGGAAGTGAGGAAATAGGTGGCCACCTGACAGGGTAAGAGGAAGACACAGGTAGTGCAGGAATCCCCCAAGCCAGTGGCAGTTGCTAAACTGTTTTCAGTTTTGAATACTAGCGAGGATGATGGCTCCTTTGGAGGAATGCAGTAAGAATCAAACCGCAGTAACATGGGAGATTTAATGGCACAAAGGAGAGAATGTAGAAATGCAGTAGTCCTGGGGGGTGGGGTTGACAGTTAGTGGTGTAGACAGGAGATTCTGTAACCACAATCATGATTCTGGAATGGTATGTTGTCTCCCTGGTGCCAGGGTAAAGGATATCACTGAGTGGGTGCAGGACATTCTGTGACGGGAAAGGGAACAGCCAGAATTGTGGGCTATGCTGGGACTAATGGCATAGGCAGAAAAACGTTGAGGCCCCCAAGGCAGATTTTCAGGAGCTAGGAAAAGATTAAAAACACGACCTCTCAGTGCCACATGCTAATGAGTACAGAAACAGGAAGACAGTATAGGTAAATGGCTGGAGGAGGAGGGAGGGTTTCAGATTCTGGGGAAGGGACACCTGTATAAGATGGGTGATTTGCACCTGAACAAAGCCAGGACCAATGTTCTTGCTGAGAGGTTAACTACAGAACCATAGAAAAATTAAAGCATAGAAGGAGGCCATTCAGCCTATCATGTCCGTGCCGGCCGGAAAAAAACTAGCCACCCAATCTAATCCCACCTTCCAGCGCCTGGTCCATAGCCTTGCAGGTTACAGCACTTCAGGTGCATGTCCAGGTACCTTTTAAAAGAATTGAGGGTTTCTGCCTCCACCACCATCCCTCGTAGTGAATTCCAGACACCCACCACCCTCTGGGTGAAATAGGTTTTCCTCATGTCCTCTCTAATCCTTCTACCAACCACCTTAAATCTGTGCCCCCTGGTAATTGACCTCTCTGCTAGGGGAAAAACAGGTCATTCCTATCTACTCTATCTCGGCCCCTCTTAATTTTGTACACCTCAATTAAGTCACCCCTCAGCCTCCTCTGTTCTCAGGAAAACAACCCTTGCCTATCCAATCTTTCTTCATAGCTGCAACTTTCAAGCTCTGGCAACATTCTTGTAAATCTGTACTGTACAAGTACTGTTTGGGAGGGTTTAAACTAATCTGGCAGTGGGAGGGGAATAGGAAAATAGCAGAAAGGAGCAAAACTGAGATCAGAGGACAGAGACATAAACAGCAGTAAAATTAGAAATACTCCAAGAATTGCAGGAACCAGATTGAGGAAAATAGCAAAAGTAACGAAGGAAGTATTAATATAATAAAAGCAAAATACTGCAGATGCTGGAAATCTGAAATAAAAACAAGAAATGCTGGAAATACTCAGCAGGTCTGGTCGCATCTGTGGAGAGAGAAGCAGAGTTAATGTTTCAGGTCAGTGACCCTTCTTCAGAACTGGCAAATATTAGAAATGTGAAAGGTTATAAGCAAGTAAAGTGGGGGTGAGGCAAGAGATAACAAAGGAGAAAGTGTAGATAGGACAAGGTCACAGAATAGCTGACCAGGTGCTGCAAAGGCAGACAGTATATTAATGGCGTGTTGAAAGACAAAGCATTAGTACAGATAGGGTGTCAACGGACTGAAAACTGAACAGCTGCAAGTACTAACATGAAAAAAAAACAGTGGGTAAGCAAACTGAACAAACTAAGATGGAATAAAATAAAATAAACACAAAAAATATAGAAGAAAAAATAACAAAGTAAAATGGGGGCCCCGTCATGCTCTGAAATTATTGAACTCAATGTTCAGTCTGGCAGGCTGTAGCGTGCCTAACTGGTAAATGAGATGCTGTTCCTCGAGCTTGCGTTGATGTTCACTGGAACACTGCAGCAATCCTAGGACAGAGATGTGAGCATGAGAGCAGGGGGAAATGTTGAAGGAAGTATTAAACTGTATGTATGTCAATGTCCATAGTGTAACCACTGTGCTGCCACCTCTGCTGGGTCTGTCCTGCCGCTGGGACAGGACATGCCCGGGGATGGTGATGGCAGTGTCTGGTACACTGTCTGTCAGGTATGATTCTGTGAGTATGACTTTGTCAGGCTGTTGCTTGACTAGTCTGTGGGACAGCTCTCCCAACTTTGGCACAAGCCCCCAGATGTTAATAAGGAGGACGTTGCAGGGTCGACAGGGCTGGGTTTGCTGTTGTCATTTCCAGTGCCTAGGTCGATGCCGGGTGGTCCGTGTGGTTTCAATCCTTTTTATTGACTTCATAGTGGTTAGATACAACTAAGTGGCTTGCTAGGTCATTTCAGAGGGCATGTAAAAGTCAACCACATTGCTGTGGGTCTGGAGCCACATGTAGGCCATTCCAGGTAAGGACAGCAGATTTCCTTCCCTAAAGAACTTCAGTGAACCACATGGGTTTTTACAACAATTGACAACGGCTTCATGGTCATCATCAGACTAGCTTTTTAATTCCCGATTTATTAATTGAAATCAAATTCCACCTTCTGCTGTGGTGGGATTTGAACCCATGTCCCCAGAGCAATACCATGGGTCTCTGGGTCACTAGTCCAGTGACAATGCCACTATGCCACCGCCTCCCCACAATCAAGTACAATCCCCTTGTTTATTGTTCAGTATTCAAGTTTTGCTCACTTTCAATTTATTAAGTTTGCTAGACTGTAGTTTTATTTCTCCTTCATTAGAATTAGTAAAGAGAATGATGTTTAAGTTGGGATTTCTTTACAATTAGAATGGTTGTTAGCTTCAAGGCCTCCATTAAACAGATGAACAAAGGAAGTTTGCAGAAATGCTAAAGCAAAGATAGGGTTTAGGAGGCCTTGTCAAGTATTTCCAGGCCTATGATTAGGTAGAATATGAGATATGGAAGATACATGACTGGATGAATTTTGCCACAATTTTGATTTTGTGGGTATAATGATAGGGGCTGGGTCCTTTTTTTCAGCATAGTAGATTTAACAGGAAGCACCAGGTGGGTGGCTGAGGATGAACTGCAATGAGTACAAGGGATAAAGTCACAACCCTACCCTTGGTTAACAGAGTAATATAATTCTTATTTGTTCTTTATAAGCTGTTCTCTAATGCTCAGTGTATTTTGTTTTACATATGCTTAAATATAAATCATAACTGTTACCAATATGAAATCAGCTTCAAATCATCAAACAGATAGTCCAAAGGGACTATAATTCTATTATATTCTCCTGCTGATAAGTGGTCATGGAAGCAATGCCTAGAATGGGAATAGATAATGGTACTGTTTCGCAGGATGGCAGCACATATGATTACTGCTGCCAATCTCCTCCGATGGTTCAGAAAGCACAAAGGGCTACAGGCCTCCTGCCACTGAGGTACCACCTAGATCATAAGAACTAGGAGCAGGAGTAGGCCGTCCGGCCCCTCGAGCCTGCTCCGCCATTCAATAAGATCATGGCTGATCTTTTCGTGGACTCAGATCCACTTACCCATGCTCCCACCGTATCCCTTAATTCCTTTATTGTTCAAAAAGATATCTACCTTAGCTTTAAAAACGTTTACTGAAGAAGCGTCAACTACTTCACTGGGCAAGGAATTCCATAGATTAACAACCCTCTGGGTGAAGAAGTTCCTTCTTAATTCAGTCCTAAATCTGCTCCCTCTAATCTTGAGGCTATGCCCTCTTGTCCTAGCTTCACCTGCCAGTGGAAACATCCTCTCTACTTGTATCTTATCTATTCCCTTCATGATTTTATATGTTTCTATAAGATCCCCCCTCATTCTTCTGAACTCCAATGAATATAATCCCAATCTACTCGGTCTCTCCTCATAAGCCAACCCCCTCAACTCCGGAATCAACCTAGTGAACCTCCTCTGCACCCTCTCCAGTGCCAGTATATCCTTGCTCAAGTAAGGAGACCAAAACTGCACACAGTACTCCAGGTGCGGCCACACCAGTACCTTATACAGCTGCAATATAACCGCTCTGCTTTTAAATTCAATCCCTTTAGCAATGAAGGACAAAATTCCATTTGCCTTCCTAATTACTTGCTGTACCTGCAGACCAACCTTCTGCGATTCATGCACAAGGACACCCAGGTCCCTCTGCATAGCAGCATGCTGCAACTTTTTACCATTCAAGTAATAATCCTTTTTACTGTTACTCCTACCGAAATGAATGACTTCACATTTATTAACATTGTATTCTATCTGCCAGACCTTTGCCCACTCACTCAATGTATCTATGTTCCTCTGCAAAGTTTCACAGTCATCTGCACACTTTGCTCTGCCACTCATCTAGTGTCATCTGCAAACTTTGACACCCTACACGTGGCCCCCAACTCCAAATCATCTATATAAATTGTAAATAATTGCGGTCCCAACACCGATCCCTGAGGCACACCACTAGTGACTGATTGCCAACCAGAATAGCACTCATTTATCCCCACTCTCTGCTTCCTGTTAGTCAACCAATCCTCTATCCATGCTAATACTTTACCCCTAACGCCATGCATCCTTATCTTATGCAGCAGCCTCTTGTGCGGCACCTCGTCGAAGGCCTTTTGGAAATCTAGGTATACCACATCCACTGGGTCCCCATTGTCCACCTTGCTCGTAATGTCATCATAGAATTCCAAAAGATTTGTCAAGCATGACCTGCCCTTCATGAACCCATGCTGTGTCTGCCCAACGGGACAATTTCTATCGAGATGCCCTGCTATTTCTTCCTTGATAATAGACTCAAGCATCTTCCCCACTACAGAGGTTAAGCTAACCGGTCTATAATTCCCCATCCTTTGTCTACCTCCCTTTTTAAACAGCGGCGTCACATCTGCTGTTTTCCAATCTGCTGGGACTACCCCAGAGTCCAGCGAATTTTGGAAAATTACCATCAGTGCACCTGCTATTTCTCCCACCATCTCTTTTAGTACCCTGGGATGCATTCCATCAGGGCCAGGAGACTTATCAATCCTTAGCTCCATTAGCTTGCCCAACACTACCTCTTCCGTAATAATGATTGTTTCCAGGTCCTCACCTATATTCGTCTCTTTGTCAATTACTGGCATGTTATTAATGTCCTCCACTGTGAAGACCGATACAAAATACCTGTTCAATGCCTCGGCCATTTCATCATATCCCATAACTAAATTCCCCTTCTCATCCTCTAAAGGACCAACGTTTACTTTAGCCACTCTTTTTCGTTTAACTTTGGAGAGCATTTCACACACTATCACACTTCTACTAGCGTAGAAGAAAAATTAGGCACTCATACACGTGTAAACATGGCGGTCTGCCTGTGTGGACCGCACGTCGCTGAGCTGCTGCGATATTCAGCACGCCGTGGAGTAGTCACGATATTTTGTGTGGCGGCTCATTTAAATGGCCAGGGCTGACCACCCACCTTGATGATGTGTCGGGGTTGGGTTGAATGTCCCAAGCAATGGCGTCAGCAGCCTTTGCGCAGGTGCTGATCCCCTTTTTAAAAAGGCTTGGAGCCCTTCAATTTAAATATTTGGAAATAGTGATTCAAAAAAGTTAAATAAATGTTTCTAACCCCTCTCCCACCCCCTAATAACCACAGAATTCATTCCTTGCCCTCTTCCCCCACCCCCCCCCCCCCAGAATACTTAGCTTGTACACCTGACCTCGCCAACAGTTCATAAACCGTGAACATTACCCCTTCCCACCATCTCCTACACCGGTCAGATAAGTTTGACCCTGCTCCCACCCCCCCAACAATGAAAAACATACATACCTACTCCTCCCTCCCGACCAGTATTCTGCTGCAGATCCCTGGACGGGGATGCAAAGGCACGGGAGTGCTGGCCGCCAGCAGAAATATCGCTCCGGAATGGATGGCGGGAATGGGTAGGTAATTTATTCTTTCATTAACATAATTATGCATATGTAAATTTGCTTTCCGTCACTGAGTGGCAGGGGGCCTCCATGAGGCTTCGTCACCGCCAGCAATATTGGGCTGAGCCTTCCCAGCGTCAAGGCCCATGGCGGGCCTCTGCTAGAGGCATTTTCTGGCCCCCTCACCACCTCCCCCCCCCCCCACCCACAATCACCACAACCCCCAATGTTGGGGTGGGGGGGTGGGGGTGGGGTTTGTAAAATTCAGCCCAACATGATTATTAAAAATCTGTCAACACTGAACATGTGGGTAGAGCTTAGTCTTCCAATCTTTTGTGACGTCTTCATTGAGAGAGAGTAGTAAAGATAAGTAAAGAGGGTATCGGCAGATATTGTACATTTTAAGGGGGTAATGGATACATATTTTGGAAGAAAGATAACGTGGGGCAAGATATCTGTGATCACAGAAACCAGCCCATGGACATGGTGGTTTCCAGTCCCGCACAATCCAACGTGCGAGGAAAATAGGACATATGCAGGATGGATTAGTTTAAAGTATGTCGAGCTTTTGTTTTTGCTATGGTAGTGTAGGGTTTTTTTGAGAGCGTTTCTTGAAATTGGCCAGAGGTTTTTTTTTACCTCCCCCAAGAGTTCGCATTATTGGTGATTAAGGATGATGAACAATATTGCATCAACTTTGCCTTCTTCCTGAGAAAGGCACAACAATAGAGGGCAATGACATTTAGAGCACATGCAACAGCAAAAATTAAGAGGTTGTACATTGCAGTGATGTCAACACACGGGTCTAGATTTTCAGCTTCACCACTGGACGATTATCTGGTAGAGTAGATCACCTATTTCAATGCAATGAATATCGGGGTGGGAGGAGGGGGGGGGCAGGGCTGCAACCCCTCCTCAGGTGAAAAGTGCATGATAAACATAGCAAAAGAGTTTGCTACAGCTTCCAAAGTAGGGTGATATTTTAATGCAGCATAAAAAAATGGGGGGAAAAAGTACAATCACAAAGGGTGGGTTGCAGTTGGAAATACTGGAACAGACAGGCCAATTTAGCTTCAGGTGAGAGATAATATTTTTGTGCCCATGGCAATATGGGCCTAGGAATCTGTATCACACTCAGGAGTATTCCAGCCCAACACACCTGTTATGGGGATGTAATGCAATCACATGGTGAAAGTAGACTTGATCAATCTTCAACTTGTACTTTGGCTGACAGCAATGCCAAGCAATGAGAAAATTAGAAGGTTGGCTTAGAAGGAGGCCCTTTTAACTCATTTGATCCCAAATTTCCAGACTAAAAACCATACTAATCCAGTGCAGTATATAGTTGTGCTTTTCAATGAGTCCAGTGTTCAGAAAAACAACATACTTCCTGACAATTCAATGATCAGTCTGGAAAAAAAATACTTCTTGCCATCTGCCCTAAATTTATCTTTCACAAGCATGAACCTGTATCCTGCTGCTTTGACATATATGAAAGCATTTTTGGAGGGTTTATTTGTTCTGTTAACTGTTTACTTATCTTTAAATAATCCCCTCAGAGTACACTCTGAGGCTGAAGAGCCCATGCTCATTAAAAGTGATCAGAATAGTAGAATTGAAGCTTCCAAATAGAAATATTGCTTAGGCATCAATTAGCTGAATAGACACCAGCATTTTTTTTTTAAATTGAGGTGTAATAACTGGACTGAGAAAATAACTGGAGCACTCATACTTAGAGATACAAAGAGATAGCAACGGTCAAAAAGATAAAGACTAATTGAGATGCAGGGACAAAGGCAAGCAGATGGGTTACAAAAGTATTCAATTAATGAATCTCCATTTAAATCATACCCTCAAACAGACAACATCATATGCTGCAACAACTCATTATTCTGTCCTGTGTAAATTAAAAGTTAAATTCAGAAGAAAAATAGATACCAGAGTGTGCAGATTAGATAGAATAATGAATTTATGAAACTCATTGAATTAGGCATCAGAAACCAACTGCATTGCAGTAATTATATTTTATTCCTGTTCAATAATGAGCGTTTTGTATCAGATTTTGTAACTCATTGAAGTAATGTGCTGCATAATTCACATAGCTCTGGGCAAGGGCAAAATGCTTCTGATCAGTCAACCTTGACCAATCCAATATAACTGGAGCTACTGAGAACTCTTATAGGAGTGTCAATTTACTAGCTCTTGCACAGAATATCAATGGTCATTCTTGATACAGTGGCTGCTCTTCAACCATTAAACACAACAGCTCCGATCCCAATAGGGTGATTCCAAGTACACTTTTTATTTTATGAGGCACCAGACACAACATCCCCTGCATCAATGTAATTAGATTGCAATTAGAAATATGTAATTAATTGAACACTTGGCACAAGAATATATCCTGCTCAGTGAATGTGAATTTCAAATTGGTCTGCTGCTCATACCTGTTCTGTTCATTTCGCTGCATAATTTGAGGTACCTTTGCAGCAAGAATCAGCAGCTACTTCATCAGGCAGGATTTTCAATGCCAAAGTCAAGCAGGTTAGAATGAGGACAATGGTTCATACTGTACAAATTCTTCCATTTGTACTTGTAAAATTTTTAAAATTGGGAAGGGGGGGGGGGGGGAATAAATTCTCTTTATTCAGCTACACCACCATCCTATACCACATACCATAAATAGAATTACATAGGTTATGTAGCATAGAAACAGGCCATTCAACCCAACCAGCCCAAGTTTGTATTTATGCTCCACTTGAACCTCCTCCCAACATTCTTCATCTAACCCTATTAGCATAACCTCTCTATCCCCTTCTCCCTCATATGCTTAGCTAGCCTCCATTTACCATTCGCCTCAACTACTCCCTGTGGCACTGAGTTCCAGAATTTTCACCACTCTCTGGGCAAAGAAGTTTCATTCTGAATTCCCTATTTGATTGCTTAGTGACTATCTTATATTGATAACCTGTTGTTCTCTTCCCACAATTAGAAAAACTCTCTCTCTGCTTATTCCATCAAAAAAGACAAGGAGGCATGTGGGCCACCATCACCCACACAATTGTCATCTTAAACTAGAAGTCAGGATGTCCATAAAAGCAACCTAGGCATGATTCTTTGTCAATTTTCTCTCCTTTCTGACACGAGATACCCATCTTGCCATATCAGCAAGACTGTGATGGAGAAGTCTATGAGTTGGGAAACGTATCCTGAGAGCCAACATTTCTAGATACCTGGATAATAAAAAAAAAGCAACAAATATGAATACGTCTCATTTCCTTACTGCACTAATGATGAAAACAGTATCATGTTTTTGTGTATTGTCTCACAAGCAGTAGTTTCCTGGTACCTCACCCAAGTGGCCATCTTTCTTGTATGAACCTGAATATTTGAATGCACACTCTATCCCCACCACAGGTGAATAAAGTGATAAGATCTTTTATGGGCAACATTACACATTCTGATATGTGAACAAATAAATATTTCTTCCAATTTATATGCACAAAGAACTTATTAAAGTTTTACTGTTGAACAATAGGACTCTCCGTCAATGGCTCACTGTGATGATGTAATACAAACCCCTATGGGCCAGGATTTAGATTTGTATCGAGTTAGTTGATTTCAGGCAGGGCAGCACTGGGGCCGCTACAGAAGTCTTCAGGGTCCCTAAACATGGCGGGGGTGTGGGGGAAGAAAAGTAGGAGGCAAA
The DNA here is from genome assembly GCF_036365525.1 of Heterodontus francisci. Lineage (NCBI taxonomy): Eukaryota > Metazoa > Chordata > Chondrichthyes > Heterodontiformes > Heterodontidae > Heterodontus > Heterodontus francisci. The sequence continues at coordinate 49,088,243 of NC_090384.1, forward strand.
AAAAAAAAAGGCCTTCTCCTTTCCACTGACAACCACCCTTTAAAAGTGCATGAGTTGACAGTTAAAAAAGGGTCAAACTTAGCTGAGATGCCCCCTACCCCAAAAGTTGTGCAGTTCATGACCAACACTATCCAAATTCATACTCAGATAGCTGCTTAGTTGAGGTATCAGAGCTGCCACAACCATTTGCCAGTGTGAAACACAACTTTTCAGGAGAGGGACAAAACATTTTGTGCAATTATGACACCAGGGCAATCTTAGTTGTAAACCTCAAGGGACTGTTCCCCTCCCACAAATCGCAAGCTTATGGCCCTCTTAACTTGACCATGACTCAGCCAAACTGCATTTCTAGGTTCAGCTAATTATCAAGTGTTAAATAAGCACTGAGTAAGGCTATTACCTCAGAATCAGTGCTTGTGGATGTGCGAGAAGCTAGGTGTCATAGGCCAGCAGCAGTATAAAGGTGGGACTACATTTTATACAAGTGACTGCTGTTTCTGGCAGCAGCAGAACCCTAGAACCCTAACTCAAATAGTACAGCACAGCTGCCTTGAAGATTTAGCTCAATGGAATTCTCCAACCTACTAAAAGCTGTTGACTACCCCTTTACAGATCTTGCCCAGTTTAGCTCAATGTTTTTCTTTCCAGGCAGTCACCCAGAGGAATCCAAGAAAATGACCTAGGAGAAACTGGAGGTCACTCTAGTGTTATTTGCATGCTGTTTAAATGCTCCCACCTTTCTCAGGTGGGAACATTCCTGCTCCCATTTCCTAGGCCCCAGTAAAGAGGGCAGAGATCCTGCAATAGTAGTCTCTGCACCTTTTTTCCCCCTCCTTAATACTTGGGCATTGGTGCACAATAAGTGTAAAGCAGTGGAAAATCAGCCCCAAGAGCTTGAAATTTGTGGCAGGTTAAAACAAAAAACACTTACTACTATGCACTCAGATTTCAATAGATATTCAAACTACATGACTAATTTTATATCGATGTCACAGGAAAGCTACTTAAATGGTGCATAACAGTAGGATATTTAATAGCTTCTTCTCTTAACATGACAGACAAGTAAGGCACCTGGATGATTTCTCTCAAACAAGGGAAATATTCAGGCCTTTACTTAAATTGACATTTTTCTTGCTTCACATGTATTTGCAAATTACAGTAATTCTGTATGTGCTCCATTGCACAAATGGCCAATATTGCCTACTCCCTTGACAGCAATATTCTTTTTTAAATTCTCACAGGTTGACCGTAATATAAATTAAAATATTCAATATAATTGCCAGATTTCTGATATAATGAAGGCGTTAAGAAGAAATAACATGCGAGTTAGAAAGACAACTCAGTAGTAATGTACTCAAGTCAGGATGAGAAAAAGACAAACAAGCTGCTCGGGCAAAAGGCAAGGTTAGGGAGTGAATGTTGAAGCCGGAATTGGCTCAGGCTGCATAATCCACAAATTGTGGAACATCTGACTAATGTGAAACAAAGAGATAGAGGACCAAGGCTGGAGACATTTGCTGTGAGCACTGACAAGACTAGAACTGTGCATTCATAAGAGTGCATGATAAATCATCCATTGTATGACCATATTGTGTGATGAGAACAGTATATAAGTTTGCATCTTTGAGTGTAAAATCAGAGTTCTACCTCGGACTGCCCGAGATAGTCTCTCCCTGTGTATGCTTCAATAAACGATCGAAACCTGTACCAGAGTCTCCTCGTGTGGTAATTGAGTTGTCCCACAACATAAGCAATATAATTCTTACAGAATGTCTTGCTTCCTCACTGACTGGGAACTCCTCAGTTTTACTTTGTTTTCACTGTTGATGTGCCGAGTACTCCGCTTTAGGAACATTTGACAATGCATTTTATTGCACTGTTTCAGAGAACAGATGTCAGCCATCTGTGAGCGCATTGAGATAAGATGGGCAATCTGACTGTAAAATTTTGATCTAAAATGTTGTGGTGGATCTTTTGATAATGTCAGAGTAAAACATTTGCAGTTGATTTATGGTGACTGTGTTCCTTTAATCAGGACTGGAAAGGCTCTCCCCAAAATTCAAATTCTCATTTTCTTGGCAGATGAGGTCAATTTTCAGTTCAAACATAAGATGCTGTTCAAGGTGAAATGATTTTCAAATTTGTTAGTGCGCAATGCTTGGATTTTACCCCTACTTGCTCTAACCGATGCTTGCGAGAGAACATTTTCTATTAATGGATGTCAAAGTAGTATTTGGAAATATTAGTACAATTCTATAGTTTGGCTGGCCAAATACTATTCTTACAAATATAGCCAGAGAACAACAGAAAAGATACAGCACAGAAAGAGGCCATTCATCCCATCATGTCTGCACCGACTGAAAATAAACTAGCTGCCCAATCTAACCCCTCATTCCAGCACCTGGTCCAGGTACCTTTTAAAAGAATTGAGGGTTTCTGCCTCCACCACCGATACGGGCAGTGAATTCCAGACATACATCACCATCTGGGTGAAAAAGTTTTTCCTCTTCCCCCACGCCTCGATCCTTCTACCAATCACCTTAAATCTGTGCCCCCTGGTAACTGACCTCTCCGCTTGGGGAAACAGGTCCTTCCTGTCAACTCTATCTAGGCCCCTCATAATTTTGTACACCTCTATTAAGTCCCTCCTCTGTTCTAAGGAAAACAACCCTTGTCGATCCAATCTTTCCTCATAGCTGCAATTTTCAAGCCCTGGCGACATTCTTGTAAATCTCCTTTGTACTCTCTCCATGGCAATTATGTTCTTTTTGTAATGTGACCAGAACTGTACACAATACTCCAGCTGTGGCCTAACCAGTATTTTATACAGTTCCAGCACTACATCCCTGCTTTTATATTCTATACCTCAGCCAATAAAGGAAAGCTTTCCATATGCCTTCTTCACCACTATCTACCTGTGCTGCCACCTTCAGGGACCTTTGGACATGAACTCCAATGTCTCTCACTTCCTCTACCCCTCTCAATATCCTCATGTTTACTGTGTATTCCCTTGCTTTGTTTGCCCTCCCCAAATGCATTACTTCACACTTCTCTGGATTGAATTCCATTTGCCACTTTTCCTTCCACTCAACCAAACCATTGATATCATTCTAGAGTCTATGGCTTTCCTCTTTACTATCAACTACACGGCCAATTTCTGTGTCATCTGCAAATTTCCCAATCATGCCTCCCACATTAAAGTCCAAATCATTAATATATACCACAAACAGCAAGGGACCCAACACTGAGCCCTGTGAAACGCCAATGGAACCCGCCTTCCATTCACAAAAACATCGGTCAACTGTTACCCTTTGTTTCCTGTCACTGAACTAATTTTGGATCTAATCGCCACATTCCCCTGTATCCCATGGGCTTTTATTTTTCTGACCAGTCTGCCATGTGGGACCTTGTCAAATGCCTTACTAAAATCCATGTAGACAACACCCATTGCACGACTCATCACTCATCCTTGTTCGTTCATCAACAAATTCAATTAAGTTAGGAAGATATGACCTTCCCTTAATAAATCCATGCTGACTATCCCAGAATTAATCCGTGCCTTTCTCAGTGATCTCTCTCTCTCAGAACTGCCCATCTCTCCGAACTGATTCTAACAATTTTCCCACTGCCGAGGTCAGACTGACCAGCCTTTAATTATTTGGCCTATCCCTTGCACCCTTTTTAAACAATGGTACAACATTCACAGACCTCCAATCCTCTGGGTATCTCGCTTGTATCTAGTGAGGATTGAAAATGATCCTCAGAGAATCCGCTATTTCCCCTCCCCACTGGCTTCCGTCAACAACCTGGGATGCAATCCATCCAGCCCTGGTGATTTATCGACATTCAAGGATGTCAGATTCTCTGGTACTTCCCCTCTCATTATGCTCATCATATCTAATATTTCACATGCCACCTCTAACTACAATGTCTGCATCATCCCTCTCCTTTGTGAAGGCAGAGACAAAATACTCATTAACAACCCTGTCCACATCTTCTGCATCCATGCATAAGTACCTTGTACATCTCTGATAGGTCCTACCCTTTCCTTAGTTATCCTCTTGCTCTTAATGTACTGATAAAACATCTTTGGGTTTTCCTTGATTTTACCTGCCAAGCGCATGGGAAAGGCTTCCACTGCTACGTTCAGACTGGCCAAGAGAGTGTGGGAAAATGGCGCACTGACACGGAACACAAAAGTCCGAGTGTATCAGGCCTGTGTCCTCAGTACCTCGCTCTATGGCAGTGAGGCATGGACAACGTATGTCAGCCAAGAGCGACGTCTCAATTCATTCCATCTTCGCTGCCTCCGGAGAATACTTGGCATCAGGTGGCAGGACCGTATCTCCAACACAGAAGTTCTCGAGGCAGCCAACATCCCCAGCTTGTACACACTACTGAGTCAGCGGCGCTTGAGATGGCTTGGCCATGTGAGCCGCATGGAAGATGGCAGGATCCCCAAAGACACATTGTACAGCGAGCTCGCCACTGGTATCAGACCCACCGGCCGTCCATGTCTCCGCTTTAAAGACGTCTGCAAATGCGACATGAAATCCTGTGACGTTGATCACAAGTCGTGGGAGTCAGTTGCCAGCGTTCGCCAGAGCTGACGAACAGTCATAAAGACGGGGCTAAAATGTGGCGAGTCGAAGAGACTTAGTAGTTGGCAGGAAAAAAGACAGAGGCGCAAGGGGAGAGCCAACTGTGCAACAGCCCCGACAAACAAATTTCTCTGCAGCACCTGTGGAAGAGCCGGTCACTCTAGAATTGGCCTTTATAGCCACTCCAGGCGCTGCTTCACAAACCGCTGACCACCTCCAGGCGCGTATCCATTGTCTCTCGAGATAAGGAGGCCAAAGAGAGACCTGCCAATATTTTTTCATGTCCTCTCTTTGCTTTCTTAATTTCCTTTTTTACTTCACCCCTGCACTTTCTATACTCCTCTCAGCTTTCTAAAGTATTAGGTTTTTTGTGACTGTCATAAGCTTTCTTTTTCTGCTTCATCTTACCCTGTACACTTCCAGATAACTAGGGGGATCTTGGCAGTACCACCCTTTTTCCTTTGTGGGGACATGTCTACACTGTGCCTGCAGAATCTAGCTTTTGAATGCCTCCCACTGGTTTACCACTGATTTTTCTTCAAGTAGCTGTATCCAGTCCAATTTTGCCAGATCACCTCTCAGCTTCTCAAAATTTGCCTTCCCCCAATTTAAAACTTTTACTCCTGTTCTATCTTTGTCCTTTTCCATGATTATGCTAAAACTATTATGGTCACTATCTCCAAAATGGTCACCCACTACTACTGCATCTTGTCCTGCTTCATTTCCGAAGAATGAATCTAGAATTGCGTCCCCTCTCGTTGGGCTTGTTACACACTAGCTAAAAAAAGTTCTCTTGAATGCAGTTCAAGAATTTTGTGCCCTCTGTACCCTTCACTCTGTCTGTATCCCAGTTTTTTTTTTTATTCATTCATGGGATGTGAGCATCACTGGCCAGGCCAGCATTTATTGCCCATCCCTAATTGCCCTTGAGAAGGTGGTGGTGAACTGTCTTCTTGAACCGCTGCAGTCCATTTGGGGTAGGTACACTCAGAGCGGTTAGCGAGTTCCAGGATTTTGACCCAGCGACAGTGAAGGAAGGGCAATATAGTTCCAAGTCAGGATGGTGTGTGACTTGGAGGGCAACTTGCAGGTGGTGGTGTTCCCATGAATTTGCTGCCCTTGTCCTTCTAGTTGGTAGAGGTCACAGGTTTGGAAGGTGCTGTCTAAGGAGCCTTGGTGTGTTGCTGCAGTGCATCTTGTGGATGGTACACAATGCTGCCACTGCGTCGGTGGTGGGGGGAGTGAATGTTTGTGGATAGTGTGCCAATCAAGTGGGCTGCTTTGTCCCAAATGGCGTCGAGCTTCGAGTGTTGTTGGAACTTCACCCATCCAGGCAAGTGGAGAGTATTCCATCACACTCCTGACTTGTGCCTTGTAGATGGAGGACAGGCTTTGGGGAGTCAGGAGGCGAGTTACTCACCGCAGGATTCCTAGCCTCTAACCTGCTCTTGTAGCCACGGTATTTATATGGCTACTCCAATTCAGTTTCTGGTCAATGGTAGCCCCTAGGATATTGATAGTGGGGGATTCAGCGATGGTAATGCCATTGAATGTCAAGGGGAGATGATTAGATTCTCTCTTGTTGGAGATGGTCATTGCCTGGCACTTGTGTGGCACGAATGTTACTTGCCACTTATCAGCCCAAGCCTGGATATTGTCCAGGTCTTGCTGCATTTCTACACGGACTGCTTCAGTATCTGAGGAGTCGCGAATGGTGAACATTGTGCAATCATCAGCGAACATCCCCACTTCTGACCTTATGATTGAAGGAAGGTCATTGATGAAGCAGCTGAAGATGGTTGGGCCGAGGACACTACCCTGAGGAACTCCTGCAGTGATGTCCTGGAGCTCAGAAGATTGACCTCCAACAACCACAACCATCTTCCTTTGCGCTAGGTATGACTCCAGCCAGCAGAGGGTTTTCCCCGATTTCCATTGACGTTCGTTTTGCTAGGGCTCCTTGATGTCATACTCGGTCAAATGCTGCCTTGATGTCAAGGGCAGTCACTCTCACCTCACCTCTTGAGTTCAGCTCTTTTGTCCATGTTTGAACCAAGGCTGTAATGAGGTCAGGAGCTGAGTGGCCCTGGCGGAACCCAAACTGAACGTCACTGAGCAGGTTATTGCTAAGCAAGTGCCGCTTGACGGCACTGTTAATGACACCTTCCATCACTTTACTGATGATTGAGAATAGGCTGATGGGGCGGTAATTGGCTGCGTTGGACTTGTCCCGCTTTTTGTGTACAGGACATACCTGGGCAATTTTCCACATTGCCGGGTAGATGCCCGTGTTGTAGCTGTACTGGAACAGCTTGGCTAGGGGCGCAGCAAGTTCTGGAGCACAGGTCTTCAGTACTATTGCCGGAATATTGTCAGGGCCCATAGCCTTTGCAGTATCCAGTGCCTTCAGTCGTTTCTTGATATCATGCGGAGTGAATCGAATTGGCTGAAGTCTCGCATCTGTGATGCTGGGGACTTCAAGAGGAGGCAGAGATGGATCATCAACCCGGCACTTCTGGCTGAAGATTGTTGCAAATGCTTCAGCCTTGTCTTTCGCACTGATGTGCTGGGCTCCCCCATCATTGAGGATGGGGATATTTGTGGAGCCACCTCCTCCAGTTAGTTGTTTAATTGTCCACCACCATTCATGGCTGGATGTGCCAGGACTACAGAGCTTAGATCTGATCCGTTGGTCATTGGATCGCTTAGCTCGGTCTATCGCATGCTGCTTATGCAGTTTGGCATGCAGATAGTCTTGTGTTGTAGCTTCACCAGGTTGACACCTCATTTTGGAGGTATGCCTGGTGCTGCTCCTGGCATGCCCTCCTGCACTCTTCATTGAACCAGGGTTGGTCTCCTGGCTTGATGGTACTGGTAGAGTGGGGGATATGCCAGGCCATGAGGTTACAGATTGTGGTCGAGTACAATGCTGCTGCTACTGATGGCCCACAGCACCTCATGGATGCCCAGTTTTGCATTGCTAGATCTGTTCGAAATCTATCCCATTTAGCACGGTGGTAGTGCCACACAACACGAAGGAGGGTATCCTCAATGTGAAGGCGGGACTTCGTCTCCACAATGCCTGTGTGGTGGTCACTCCTACCAATACTGTCATGGACAGATGCATCTGCGGCAGGCAGATTGGTGAGAACGAGGTCAAGTACATTTTTCCCTCTCGTTGGTTCCCTCACCACCATCCGCATACCCAGTCTAGCAGATATGTCCTTTAGGACTCGGCCAGCTTGGTCAGCAGTGGTGCTACCGAGCCACTCTTAGTGATGGACATTGAAGTCCCCCACCCAGGGTACATTCTGTGCCCTTGCCACCCTCAGTGCTTCTTCCAAGTGGTGTTCAACATAGAGGAGTACTGACTCATCAGCTGAGGGAGGGTGGTAGGTGGTAATCAGTAGGAGGTTACCTTGCCCATGTTTGACCTGATGCCATGAGACTTCATAGGGTCCAGAGTCGATGTTGAGGACTCCCAGGGCAACTCCCTCCCTACTCTATACCACTGTGCTGCCACCTCTGGTGGGTCTGTCCTGCCGGTGGGACAGGACATACCCGCGGATGGTGATGGCAGTGTCTGGGACATTGTCAGGTATGATTCCTTGAGTCTGACTATGTCAGGCTGTTGCTTGACTAGTCTGTGGGTCAGCTCTCCCAACTTTGGCACATGCCCCCAGATGTTAGTAAGGAGGACTTTGCAGGGTCGACAGGGCTGGGTTTGCCATTGTCATTTCCGGTGCCTATGTTGATGCCGGGTGATCTGTCCAGTTTCATTCCTTTTTATTAACTTTGTTGCAGTTCGATACAACTGAGTGGTTTGCTTGGTCATTTCAGAGGGCATCTAAGAGTCAACCACATTGCTGTCACATGTAGGCCAGACCAGGAAAGGACTGCAGATTTCCTTCCCTAAAGGACATTAGTGATCCAGATGTGTTTTTACAACAATCGACAATGGCTTCATGGTCATCATTAGACTAGCTTTTTAATTCCAGATTTATTAATTGAATTCAAATTCCACCTTCTGCTGTGGTGGGATTTGAACCCATGTCCCCAGAGCAATACCCTGGGTCTCTGGGTTACTAGTCCAGTGACAATACCAGTACGCCACCGCCTTGATATTAGGGTAGTTGAAATCCCCAACTACTATTGCCCTACTGTTTTTGCACTCAGAAATTTGCCTACATATTTGTTCTTCTATTGCCCTCTCTCTATTTGGGGCGTCTACAGTACAATCCTAGTCGTGTGGTTGCTCCTTTTTTATTTCTGAGCTCAACCCGTATGGCCTCATTTGATGACTCATTTAGCATATTATCCCTCCTCACAGCTGTAATTGATTTTTTAACCAATAATGCTACACCCCCTCTTTTATATCCCTTTCTATATCCAGGGATGTTGAGGTGCCATGTTTGCCCCTCTTACAGTCAAGTTTCCGTTATCGCAATGATATCGTGTTGCCATGTGTTTATCTATGCCCTCAGCTCATCGGCTTTATTTACTATACTCCTTACAAATAAATGAATACCTTTTAACACTGCCAAATTCCTGTGCTGCACACTTTTGAACCTTTGCTTCTTCTGTCTTTCAGAGTCACTCGCTCATTTTCTGCCTCCCATTCCCTGCTCTGAATTTGTCCCATCTGAAACTGCCCTTAGATTCCCATCCCCCAGAGTTTAAACCATCCCCAACAGCACGAGCAAACCTTGCTGCAAGGATATTTGTCCTGGTCCTGTTCAGGTGTAGACAGTCCGGTTTGTACAGGTCCCACCTTCCCCAGAAGCGGACCCATTGCCCAGAAATCTTAAGTTCCCCCCCCCCCCCCCCCCCCACCATCTCTACAGCCACGCATTCATCTGGTGTATTCTATTTCTATACTCACTAGCACGTGGCCTTGGGAGTGATCCAGAGATTACTACCTTTGGAGTTCCTGCTTGCTACTCTCTTTCCTAACTCCCTAAACTCAGCCTTCAGGACCTCATCCCTTTTTCTACTTATACTGTTGGTACCAATGTGGACCATGACTTCTCGCTCTGCATCCTTGCCCTCCAGAATGCACTGTTAGCCACTCGGTGATATCCATGACCCTTGCATCAGCGAGGTAACATACCATCCTGGAATCACATCTGTGACCACAGAAACTCCTGTTTGTTTCCTTAACTATAGAATCCCCTACCACTACTGATCCCCTGTCTTTTTTCCTCCCTCCCTGCACAGCCTAGCCACCCAGGGTGCTCTGTTCATGACTCCCGCTGCACTCTCCAGAGGAACCCTCTCTCCCATCAGTAGTCAGAACTGAATAGCGGTTAGAAAGTGGGATGGCCTCCAGGGACTCCTGCACTCCCTGCCTTGTCCTTCTCGTCTGTCTGGCAGCCACCCAGTCCCTCTCTGCCTGCGCTCACTTAAGCTGCGGGGTGACCACTTCCTGAAACGTGCTATCCATATATCTCTCATCCTTGCGAATGCACTTTAGTGACACCAGCTGCTCCTCGAGTTCCAAGATTCAGTGCTCGAGTTTTTGCATTTGGTGGACATGTACATGTAGTTGCCCAGGACATGGGTAGGGTCCTGATGTCCCCACATGGCACAGGATGTGCATTTAATCGGTGTGAGCAGCCCTGCCGTGCTTCAAATTATTTATTTACTGCACTAAAATTCAAAGTTAAATAAACACAATAAAATGGCTACAAATAGAAAAAACCAGTAACCACCTAATTAGACTACTAGTATTTTAGTTTCTACTTAGTAGATAGACATAAATGTTCAAGAGAAAAAAAAGCAGGAAAAGAAAATAAAGTAGGAAAACACCCACGAGATACTCACCAACTCACTCCCGATGCCTCTCTCTCCAGTCTTGCGCTGTATGGAGCTCCATAGTCTCACCCAGCCTATCACCTACCTGAGATGTTACACTTGACAAAAACTCATTAACCTTACCACTATTAATATACCCTTCCAAGACTAAAATGTTACCAATAGTAGTAATAACCCTTACAGCTTTAAAATAAAACAGAACAGTAGACTCACCAGCTTTTCCCTTCTTCTTGTGTGCCTTAATTAATTATAAGGTAGTTACATAAATTTTAAGCATTTTTTCTAATTTGTAGCTATTTACACACACACACCCTAACAGTAGTGTACTAACCTAGCTATTTACAGATACTCCCTAATAGCAGTTACTCACCAACCAATCACCTTACAACTTTCCTGTGATGTGACTGTTTGAATCTTTTTTCAGACTCAGCCAGTGCGCACTGACTCCTGAAGAGGTGCTTCCTCGCAGGTCCGGTTCCAGCCCTCTCAGCTCCCAAAAGGTAAGCTGAAGGTTGCCTACAATGTTCTATTCCAAAAAGCCAGGCGGTAAAGGATAGAACTGGAGCCTAGTCTTTACCACACTTTATAAGCTTTTTTTTCCCCACAAATAGGCACTTCCTAACTCAACAACTACAGTTTCAGTCTGCTCCTATATATAGGAACATAAGTGAAACTCCAACACCTGAACACAATTAAGTACTCAATTACTTATACAATTAGCATACAATACCCTCACGTGTACTTCATATTGCATAGTAAATAGCTGAAAGAGGTCCGTCAGTGGGAATATATCAGGAGAATTACTAGTCACAAAGGATAACATTCCCTCAATGTGTTTAAACAATATCACAATAGAATGGGCCTCTGCCTCTGCAGAATTCAGCAAAGGTAAATTGACTGAGGACTAATTACCAATTATGCTTATCTCAATTCCCCAGCAGAGTACTCACAGCCAACTATTATTGTTTAATTATAGGTCAAACTGTAAATTACATTGAAAACTTTGATAACAATTTAGTTATCATTGATCTATTGCAGACAAATACTTGTCCTGGTTGCCACAGAATGAGAAGAAAGCCCTGACCTCAGTTATTGCAGAATACAAAACAAAGGACCGTAACTAAATATTGACATCATTAATCTATATTCTCCTATAGTCACAGAGAAACCAGTTCAAATGTTATTACTGGCACCAATTGCTATTATACATATTTGTGGTATGGAATAGGTAGTTACTTCATGATCATAATTAGTGAAAAATTGACATGTGACCATTTAATTTTCTATGATATGTTTCACAGGAAGTGATAATAGAGTAGAAATAGAATCATCAGGGCCAATTTTAACCCTACTCCTCCCGCAGAAAGCAGGCTGTTAAAATAGCAAAGGGAAATTATGTGTCATGCTTCTCTCCCATTGTCTTTCCTTTTAACCCACTCTTCTGAGCAGGTAGGAAGGACACCTGCTTAAAAACCTCCAGGGTCCTTCATTAAATATGCAGATGCTGTTCTGACGACATCATCGGACTGCTATTTCAACCAGTGGCCTAAACAGAGAAGCTGTTGCAGCTTTCCCGCCAGGTGAACCAAGCAGGAAAAATCACGTCCAGAAGAAGTTCAAACAGTTACGTTTGGTTGGAACTCAGCCAGGTGGTCAAAGAGCCTTGTCTTTATACACTTAAAAGTTTTTTTTTATATAAATAATGCCAAGCATTGCATATCCTGCACCTCCAATCCAAGAAGCACAGTTTCAGTTTGTTCTGATATGTGAACACAGGTGAATCCAGTTTATACTCACCACATGAATACAACTGAACACTCAATTAATATACAATTAACAAGTTTCGTTCTTTAAAAAAGAACTTTCCTTGTGTGTCTCATTTCTCTCATGACTCAGTGAGTTAATGCAAGGAGCAGCTGAGCCATATAAAAGTTCCCACATTTAATTCTTGATGTGAGAGAACAAGGGTACAAGTAGACAAAAAAAAAACTATTGGAGAAGCTTAAGAGACTAAAATCCATTTATTTCCCAGGACCTGATGGCCCTCACCCTAGGGGTCTAAAAGAGGCAGCTGCAGAGATAGTGGATGCACTGGTTATGATTTTCCAAAATTCCCTAGATTCTAGAATGCTCCCAGTGGATTGGAAGATAGCAAATTTAGCAGGAGAGAGAGAGAAAACAGGGAACTACAGGCCAGTTAGCCGTTGGAAAAATGATGGAATTTATTATTAAGGAAGTCTCAACATTGCACTTGGAAAATCATATGATCAAAATCAACATGGTTTTACAAAAGGAAAATTGTGCTTGACAAATCACTCTGGGCTGGGTGGAGCATGGTTTGAGTGACAAGCCTCATGCTATATCAGGACTGGTCAGAGCCATTGCTCCCTCTTTTGCTCCTGGGATGGAGAGATGCAGTCAGGTTGGTGAAGATCTCTGGTTTTAAAATCTATCTTGCTCAACGGTATTTTAAATGTGGTGTGGGACAGAGAGTTTCGATATCTCTCTCTGAACCTTGTGGGACTGTGCGAGTTTGTGTGTGTCTCTGAGCCATGTTGTGTTGTCTCAGAGGTTTGTGTGACTTTGGAATTCTCTGCCTCAGAAGGTGGTGTTGGCGGAGTCATTGAATATTTTTAAGACGGAGGTAGATTGATTCCCTTGCCGAGCAAGATTAAGGCTATCGGGGTAGATGGGAGTGTGGAATTTGAGTCAGAAACAGATCAGCCGTGATCTTATTGAATGGTGGAGCAGGCTCTAGGGGCCAAATGGTCTACTTCTGCTCCTAATTCGTATGGTCGTAAATTTATTAACGTTTTTGAGGATGTATCTAGTAGGGTAGATAAAGGGGAACCAGTAGATGTAGTGTACTTGAATTTCCAAAAGGCATTCAATAAGGTGCAACACAAAAGGTTAATAGGCAAGATAAGGGCTCATGGAGCTGGGGGTAATATATTAGCATGGATAGAGGATTGGTTAACATACTGGAAGAGAAGAGTAGGAAAAAGCAAAAGCAACATCAGGAATAACTTTCACACAGCGAGTGGTTAAGGTCTGGAATGTGCTGCCTGAGAGTTTGGTGGAGGCAGCATTCAAAAGGGAATTAGATTGTTATATGAAAAGCAAGAATGTGCAAGATTACAGGGAGAATTCACTAAGTGAATTGCTCTTTCGTAGAGCCGGTGCGGGCATGATGGGCTGAATGGCCTCCTTCTGCACTGTAACAATTCTGTGAATCTGTTATAAACGGGGCATTTGCAAGCTGTGACTAGTGGAGTGCCACAGCTATTCACAGTATATATTAATGACTTAGACAAAGAGTCAGAGAGTAATGTATCTAAGTTTGCTGATGATACAAAGTTAGGCAGAAATGTAAGCTGTGAGGAGGAGACAGAGAGGCTGAAAAGACAGGATAGACAGGATAAGCGAGTGGGCAACAAGGTGTCAGAAGTTATTCACTTCGGTAGTAAGAATAGAAAAGCAGAATATTTTTTAAAAGACATGAAACTTGTAAGTGTTGATGTTCAGACAGACTTGGGTGTACTCATACAAGTGTCATGCAGGCCCCCACCTGCCAAGAATGAGGCACATTAAATTCGCCACATGGACATTAAATTTCAAATTGTTGCTGGGAAGAAAAGGCCTGTTACAAGAATTGAGAGACCTTGGCTGAAAAAAACATTGACATCTTAAGAGACAGTGCTTGTAGACAAAGGAGCTATTCCCTGCTTCAATTCAATCCACAAACAGATGTGGTGAGACCAGTTAGTCACATGACTAACTTGCTACTGTAGAGTTTGAACTGAGAGTCTGCAGAAAGCTGTTTGCACCTGGATTGAAAAGACAGTCCTGTCTTCTCCCATCTCTTTCTCACGGAACTCCAAAATCCACTGAAGACACATGAACCCCAAGAGGGAAAAATCTCCTACAGTGAACAAGGTTTAAGAAGAATACTGGGCCCCAATGAAAAGACAGATCTACTTCCAATCAAGGACTCTAAATTGAGTTCGAAGAACTATAACAATACTTCAGATATTGCCCCAAACCTTTCCACTTTATTTTTCTTCTGCTCTTTTCTGTCTCTTGTATGTGTGTATTGCGTTTGCATGCTAGCATGGACGCTTCATATATCCATAGGCATTAACTGAATTAGAGTTTAAAGTTTAAGATTAATAAATTTCAATCATTCTTCTTTAAACCTGAGAAAATCTGTGTGTGCAGTTTCCTTGCCTTATAATTGGAGAGCGGTAAACAAGGATTCTTCAAGGTGGAGCTAAAAATACAGTGTGTCTAAAATTAAACCCTGTTACAAGACGAGGTGAAGGCTGAAAGGAAACCCTAGACCTCTTTCTCACCTGGTTGTAACACAAAGAATGCAGAAAGTTAGCATGCAGGTACAGCAAGCAATTAGGAAAGCAAGTGGCATGTTAAAATTTATTGCAAGGGGATTGGAGCATTAGAATAAGGAAGTCTTTTGACAATTGTACAGGCCTTTGGTGAGACCACATCTAGAGTACCGTGTGCAGTTTTGGTCTCCATATCTAAAGGAAGGATATTCTCACTTTGGAGGCAGTACAGCAAAGGCTCACTAGATTGGATCCTGGAATGAGAGGTTTGTCCTGTGCTGAGAGGCTGAGTAAATTGGGCCTATATACTCTAGACTTTAGGAGAGGTGATCTTCTTGAAAGATGTAAGGTTCTGAAGGGGCTTAACAGGATAAATACTGAGTGGCTATTTTCCCTGGTTGGGGAATCTAAAACATGGGGGCACAGTCTCAGGATAAGGGGCTAATCATTTAGGACTGAGATGAGAAGAAATTTCTTCACTTCACCTTGAATCTTTGGAATTCTCTACCCCAGAGGGTTATAGATACATAGAAAATAGGAGGAGTAGGCCATTCGGCCCTTCGAGCCTGCTCCACCATTCATTATGATCATGGCTGATCATCCAACTCAGTAGCCTGTTCCGGCTTTCACCCCATACCCTTTGATCCCTTTAGCTTATAAATGTTATTGTTACATTTTATTAACTGTCCTGCATGGTAGGCTAGTCCAGAAGGTTCGAACACATAGGATCCAGGGTGAGCTAGCCAATTGGATACAAAATTGGCTTGGTGATAGGAGGCAGAGGGTGGTCGTGGAAGGTTGTTTTTCAGATTGGAGGCCAGTGACTAGTGGTGTGCCACAGGGATCGGTGCTGGGCCCTCTGTTGTTTGTCATATACATTAATGACTTGGATGTGAATGTAAGGTGCATGATTAGTAAGTTTGCAGATGACACCAAAATTGGTGGTATAGTGGACAGTGAAGAAGTTTGTCTAAGGTTACAACAGGATATAGATCAACTGGGAAAGTGGGCAAGGGAATGGCAAATGGAATTTAATGCAGACAAAAGAACAAAGAACAAAGAAAATTACAGCACAGGAACAGGCCCTTCGGCCCTCCAAGCCTGCGCCGATCCAGATCCTCTATCTAAACATGTCGCCTATTTTCTAAGGGTCTGTATCTCTTTTCTTCCTGCCCATTCATGTATCTGTCTAGATACATCTTAAAATACGCTATCGTGCCCGCGTCTACCACCTCCGCTGGCAACGCGTTCCAGGCACCCACCACCCTCTGCGTAAAGAACTTTCCACGCATATCCCCCCTAAACTTTTCCCCTTTCACTTTGAACTCGTGTCCCCTTGTAATTGAATCCCCCACTCTGGGAAAAAGCCTCTTGCTATCCACCCTGTCTATACCTCTCATGATTTTGTACACCTCAATCAGGTCCCCCCTCAACCTCCGTCTTTCCAATGAAAATAATCCTAATCTACTCAACCTCTCTTCATAGCTAGCGTCCTCCATACCAGGCAACATCCTGGTGAACCTCCTCTGCACCCTCTCCAAAGCATCCACATCCTTTTGGTAATGTGGCGACCAGAACTGCACGCAGTATTCCAAAATGTGGCCGAACCAAAGTCCTATACAACTGTAACATGACCTGCCAACTCTTGTACTCAATACCCCGTCCGATGAAGGAAAGCATGCCGTATGCCTTCTTGACCACTCTATTTACCTGCGTTGCCACCTTCAGGGAACAGTGGACCTGAACACCCAAATCTCTCTGGACATCAATTTTCCCCAGGACTTTTCCATTTACTGTATAGTTCACTCTTGAATTGGATCTTCCAAAATGCATCACCTCGCATTTGCCCTGATTGAACTCCATCTGCCATTTCTCTGCCCAACTCTCCAATCTATCTATATTCTGCTGTATTCTCTGACAGTCCCCTTCACTATCTGCTACTCCACCAATCTTAGTGTCGTCTGCAAACTTGCTAATCAGTCCACCTATACTTTCCTCCAAATCATTAATGTATATCACAAACAACAGTGGTCCCAGCACGGATCCCTGTGGAACATCACTGGTCACACGTCTCCATTTTGAGAAACTCCCTTCTACTGCTACTCTCTGTCTCCTGTTGCCCAGCCAGTTCTTTATCCATCTAGCTAGTACACCTTGGACCCCATGCGCCTTCACTTTCTCCATCAGCCTGCCATGGGGAATCTTATCAAACGCCTTACTGAAGTCCATGTATATGACATCGACAGCCCTTCCCTCATCAATCAACTTTGTCACTTCCTCAAAGAATTCTATTAAGTTGGTAAGACATGACCTTCCCTGCACAAAACCAAGTTGCCCATCACTGATAAGCCCATTTTCTTCCAAATGGGAATAGATCCTATCCCTCAGTATCTTCTCCAGCAGCTTCCCTACCTCTGACGTCAGGCTCACCGGTCTATAATTACCTGGATTATCCCTGCTACCCTTCTTAAACAAGGGGACAACATTAGCAATTCTCCAGTCCTCTGGGACCTCACCCGTGTTTAAGGATGCTGCAAAGATATCTGTTAAGGCCCCAGCTATTTCCTCTCTCGCTTCCCTCAGTAACCTGGGATAGATCCCATCCGGACCTGGAGACTTGTCCACCTTAATGCCCTTTAGAATACCCAACACTTCCTCCCTCCTTATGCCGACTTGACCTAGAGTAATCAAACATCTGTCCCTAACCTGAACATCCGTCATGTCCCTCTCCTCGGTGAATACCGATGCAAAGTACTCGTTTAAAATCTCACCCATTTTCTCTGAGTCCAAGCATAACATTCCTCCTTTGTCCTTTAGTGGGCCAATCCTTTCTCTAGTTACCCTCTTTCTCCTTATATATGAATAAAAGGCTTTGGGATTTTCTTTAACCCTGTTTGCTAAAGATATTTCATGACCGCTTTTAGCCCTCTTAATTCCTCGTTTCAGATTGGTCCTACATTCCCGATATTCTTTCAAAGCTTCGTCTTTCATCAGCCGCCTAGACCTCATGTATGCTTCCTTTTTCAGACAAGTGTGAAGTGATGCATTTTGGGAAGTTAAACCAGGGTAGGACATATACAGTGAATGGCAGGGCCCTGGGGAGTGTTGTTGAGCAGAGACACCTTGGAGTGCAAGTACATAGTTCCCTGAAAATGGCAACACAGGTAGACAGGATGGTGAAGAAGGCATATGGCATGCTTGCCTTTATTGGCCGAGGCATTGAGCACAAGAGTTGGGACGTCATGTTACAGTTGTACATAACGTCCGGTTAGGCCGCACTTGGAGTACTGTGTGCAGTTCTGGTCGCTGCACTACAGGAAAGATGTGATGAAGCTACAGAGGGTGCAGAAAAGATTCACAAGGATGTTGCCTGGTTTGGAGGGCTTGAGTTATGAAGAGAGATTGGATAGGCTGGGTCTGTTTTCCCTGGAGCGAAGGAGGCTGAGAGGGGACATGATAGAGGTATATAAAATTATGAGAGGCATAGATAGGGTAGATAGCCAGAGTCTGTTTCCCATGGTAGGGGTGACTAAAACTAGAGGGCATAGATTTAAGGTGAGAGGGAGGAGGTTTAAAGGGGCTCAAAGGGGTAAATTTTTCACACAAGGAATAGTGGGCATCTGGAATGAGCTGCCTGACGTGGTGGTGGAGGCAGGAACAGTATCGACATTTAAGAGGCATCTGGACAGGTACTTGAATGAGCAAGGCACACAGAGGGATATGAAATTAATGCAGGCAGGTGGGATTAGTATAGATAGGCATTATGGTCAGCATGGATGCGGTGGGTCGAAGGGCCTGTTTCTATGCTGTACGACTCTATGACTCTATGACCCAAGAGCTATATCTAACTCCTTTTTGAAAAGATTCAATGTTTTGGCCTCAACTGCTTTCTGTGGTAACGAATTCCACAGGCTCACCACTCTCGGTGAAGAAGTTTCTCCTCATCTCAGTCCTGAAAAGTTTACCCCATATCCTTAGACTATGACCCCCATGTTTTCAATTCCCCAGCCAGGGAAAATAGCCATAGTTATGGATGCTCCATTGTTGAATATGTTTAAGGCTGAAAAAGGCAGATTTTTAGTGTCTCAGGGAATAAAGGGATATGGGGAACAGGCAGGAAAATGGAATTGAGACAGATCAGCCATGATCATATTGAATGGTGGAGCAGGATCAATGGGCCATGCGGTCTACTTCTGCTCCTATTTCTTACGTTACAATTGGTCTTGGTGCCCAGGACTCCCATTCCTACTGGACATGCATGTATAGGTACACTCATGAATAATCATGGTCAAAGGTCAGCACCATCAATGCCACTTGGGTTAGGTACCAAGCGTAACTGGCACACGTAAAACCATATCTCAGTAAGAACCCAAAAATCAGCATTCAGGAAAGGAAATATGGGAGAAGATTACAAAGAAACTTTTTTTTTTTAAATGGAATGAAAAAGTCCATTCCTTCCAGTGACCATGTACATCATGGTCTCTATCCATTCAATTTTCTAAGAGAAAGCTCGATATTTAAAACTACCTTATCATGAGAGGTAATAAAATCATAAAAAATAGGAACCAGAGTAACCCATAGAGCCTCAAGTCTGCTCTGTCATTCAATAGGAACATGGCTGAACTCCTACCTCCACTCTACTTTCCCACTCTATCCCCCATATCCCTCGATTCCCTGAGTGCCAAAAAATCTATCGATCCCCGTCTTGAATATATTCATCAACTGAGCAACCACAGCCCTATGGGGTAGTGATATTCCAAAGATTCATAACCCACTGAATGAAGGAAGTTCTCATTTTAGTTCTAAATGGCCAAACCTCTATCCTGAGCCTATGCCCGCCCCCTAGACTCTCCAGCAAAAGAAACAACCGCTCACCAGCTACCCTGTCAAGCCCTGTTAGAATTTTACATGTTTCAATCCGATCACCTCTTATTCTTCTAAACTCTAGAGAATTTAGACCCATTCTACTCAATGTCTCTTCATAGAACAGCCCTCTTAAACCAGGATTCAATCTAGTTAACCTTTGTTGCATACCCAAGGCAAGTATATCCTGCTTTAGATAAGGAGACCAAAACTGTACATAGTACACCAGGTGTGGTGTTACCAAAGCCCTACAGAATTGCAGTAAGACTCTTACACTCCAATCCCCTTGCAATGAAGGTTAACATACCATTTGCCTTCCTAATTGCTTGCTATACCTTATGTTAACTTTTATTTGTGTACAAGGATACCCAAACTCCTCTGCAGAGCAACATTTGCTATGACTAATTGAGAACCCCTTCACAAAATTAAATCCATCTCCATATATCCAGGATTCTAGTATGGCTGGCTTCCTGAAAAGATTCACACCTAGCTCCAGTAGTAGAGACCATAGAATACCATGGAGTGGTTGATCAGCATAACGAGGTCCCCAATTCAGAAAGGGTAAAAATACAGATGGAGTCAACTACAGACCTACTAGGTGATTCCATGTAACTTAGCAGCATTTGCACTGGAGTGCTGACTTGGGTTGCATTAGAGTGCTAAAGTGGGAGTTTTGTGACTGAGGGTAATTAAGGGTTAGTTTTATCCAAAGTCTAGTCTTTCTTTTATTTAGCAAATTAACTTAACAGTTGCTGTTTGGGTTGGAGGAGGTGAGTTTTAGACCAGCTTTAAACAGAATTCACTCAGGATCAGCAGCTGCACCTTGTTAATTAGATAATTGGCTTAAACCAGTTTTCAGGGGCTAGAGTCAGACAGTATAAAAGTGGGCCATCTTACAGTGCCAACTGGGGTTGCATTAGAGTGCTAAAGTGGGAGTTTTGTGACTGAGCGAGTTCGGTGAGGAGGGAGTGAGGAGCTCCTCTCATTTCCTACCTGTCCTCAAAGAGCGTGAGGGGAGCAGAGAGTTTCCAAAGAGCACAGCTGACTGGTGAGTAAGTCCTGGTAGGTATTTTTCAAACTGCATTGAATTGTAAGTCATTGTTTTAGCAAAACATAAGTTGATTTATTTTTTACTATAATAGTCTTCTAAAGATTTAAATTTAAAGGGTTTAGTCATGGCAGGAGAGCTTGAAGCTGTGGTTTGCTCCTCTTGTTGCACGTGGGAATCTGGGAACATTTCCAGTCCCCGGGACCAGCATGTGTGCAGGAAGTGTGTCCAGCTGCAGCTCCTGGAAGCTCGGGTTTCAGAGCTGGAATGACGGCTGGAAACACTGTGGAGCATCCGCGAGTCTGAGAGCATCATGGATAGCACGTATAGAGAGGTGGTTACACTGCAGCTGAAGGGACTTGGGGAAGGAAGGGAATGGGTGACCACCAGGCAGTCCAAGAGAATCAGGCAGGTAGTTCAGGAACTCCCTGGGGTCCCGCTTGCAAATCGGTATTCCATTTTGGAGGCTGATGAGGCTGGTTCCTCCCGGGAGTGTGGACAGAGCCAAGCTTCTGGCACCACAAGCAGCCTGTCTGCACAGGAAGGGGGAAAGAGGAACAGCAATAGTAATAGGGGATTCTATAAGTCAGGGGAACAGATTGGCGCTACTGTTGTCGTCAACATGACTCCAGGATGGTGTGTTGCCTCCCTGGTGCCAGGGTCTGGGATGTCACTGAATGGCTGCAGGGCATCCTGAAGGGGGAGGGTGATAAGGCAGAGATCATGGTACATGTTGGTACCAATGACATAGGTAGAAAGAGGGATGAGGTCTTGCATCAAGAATTCAAGGAGTTAGGCAGCAGACTAAAAAGCAGGACCTCTCGGGCTGTAATCTCTGCATTACTCCCAGTGCCACGTACTAGTGAATATAGAAATAGGATAATAGCACAGATGAATGCGTGGCTTAAGAGTTGGTGCAGGACGGAGGGTTTTGGATTCCTGGACCACTGGGACTGTTTCTGGGGAAGGTGGGACCTGTACAAGAGGGACTGTCTACATCTGAACCAGAGGGGGACTAACATCCTTGCTGGCGGGTTTGCCAGTGCTGTTGGGAGCAGTTTAAACTAATTTGGCAGGGGGAGGGGACGCAGACTCCTAGTAGAATAGGGACACAGCTAAACACAGGAAAGCAAACAAGTCAGAGGGAATACAGCGGAAATAAGTTTCAAGGGAGTAAGACCAGGATGGATGGCCTCTTTAATGCCAGGAGTATTACAGGTAAAACGGATGAGTTAAGGGCAAGGATTGACACGTGGAATTGTGATATAGTAGCCATCACAGAGACATGGTTGAGGGAGGGGCAGGATCGGCAGCTCAACATCCCGGGATACAGAATCTTTAGGCAAGACAGAGGAGGGGCTAAAAGAGGAGGGGCATTGCAATATTAGTTAAGGAGTCAGTTACTGCAGTAAGGAGAGATGATATCTTGGAGCGGGCATCAAATGAAGTTTTATGGGTAGAGTTTAGGAATAAAAAAGGGACAGCTACATTGCTAGGTGTTTATTATAGACCCCCAGATAGTCAGCAGGAAATTCAGGAGCATTCTTTTGGGCCTCCTTATCTCGAGAGACAATGGATACGCGCCTGGAGGTGGTCAGTGGTTTGTGAAGCAGCGCCTGGAGTGGCTATAAAGGCCAATTCTGGAGTGACAGGCTCTTCCACAGGTGCTGCAGAGAAATTTGTTTGTTGGGGCTGTTGCACAGTTGGCTCTCCCCTTGCGCCTCTGTCTTTTTTCCTGCCAACTACTAAGTCTCTTCGACTCGCCACAATTTAGCCCTGTCTTTATGGCTGCCCGCCAGCTCTGGCGAATGCTGGCAACTGACTCCCACGACTTGTGATCAATGTCACACGATTTCATGTCGCGTTTGCAGACGTCTTTATAACGGAGACATGGACGGCCGGTGGGTCTGATACCAGTGGCGAGCTCGCTGTACAATGTGTCTTTGGGGATCCTGCCATCTTCCATGCGGCTCACATGGCCAAGCCATCTCAAGCGCCGCTGACTCAGTAGTGTGTATAAGCTGGGGATGTTGGCCGCTTCAAGGACTTCTGTGTTGGAGATATAGTCCTGCCACCTGATGCCAAGTATTCTCCGAAGGCAGCGAAGATGGAAAGAATTGAGACGTCGCTCTTGGCTGGCATACGTTGTCCAGGCCTCGCTGCCGTAGAGCAAGGTACTGAGGACACAGGCCTGATACACTCGGACTTTTGTGTTCCGTGTCAGTGCGCCATTTTCCCACACTCTCTTGGCCAGTCTGAACATAGCAGTGGAAGCCTTACCCATGCGCTTGTTGATTTCTGCATCTAGAGACAGGCTACTGGTGATAGTTGAGCCTAGGTAGGTGAACTCTTGAACCACTTCCAGAGCGTGGTCGCCAATATTGATGGATGGAGCATTTCTGACATCCTGCCCCATGATGTTCGTTTTCTTGAGGCTGATGGTTAGGCCAAATTCATATATGTGCGCAATTTGCAGAGGTATGTAAAAATAATAGGGTAATTATATTAGGTGATTTCAACTTTCCCAACATTAATTGGGATAGTCATCGTGTTAAGGGCTTAGATGGAGTTAAGTTCTTAAAATGTATACAGGAGAACTTTTTAGCTCAATATGTGGAGGATCCAACAAGGGAGGATGCAGTGCTGGACCTAATTCTGGAGAATGAAGCCGGACAGGTGGTTGATGTATTGGTGGGGGAACATTTTGGTGATAGCGACCACAACATGGTACAATTTAAGCTAGTTATGGAGAAAGAAATAGACAAGTTGCAAAAAAGGTTTTGGATTGGGGGAGAGCGAATTTTAGTAAAATAAGGCAGGATCTGGCCAAGGTAGACTGGAAAGAGTTACTTGTCGGGAAATCTACAGAAGAGCAGTGGGGAGCATTCAAAAAGGAAATGGGGAGAGTACAGGCCCAACATGTTCCCTCTAGGGTAACAGGTAGGAACAACAAGCCCAGAGAACCATGGATGACCAGAAACATTCAGGGTATGATGAGAAGGAAAAGCGAGGCTTTTAGCAAATACAAGGAGATCAAATCAACGGAAGCATTAGTGGAATACAGAAAGTGTAGGATGGAGCTTAAGAAAGCAATTAGGAGAGCAAAGAGGGGATATGAGAAAGCTCTGGCTGGTAAAAGTAGGGAAAATCCCAAGATATTCTATAAGTATATCAATGGGAAGAGGATAACCAGGGAAAGAGTAGGACCCATTAGGGACCAAGGGGGAAATCTGTGGGTGGAGCCAGAGGACATTGGTAGGGTGTTGAATGAATACTTCACATCTGTCTTCACCCAAGAGAATGAGAATGAGGATGTAGATGTGGACAAGGTATTGGAGGTTTTGGCAGGCTTAAAAGTAGACAAATCTGCAGGTCTGGATGATTTGTGTCCCAGGATGCTGTGGGAGGCGAGGGTAGAGATTGCAGGGGCTCTGACCCAAATTTTTAATCCCTCTCTGGCCACAGGGGAGGTGCCAGAGGACTGGAGAACTGCTAATGTGGTCCCACTATTTAAGAAAGGTTGTAGAGATAAACCAGGGAACTACAGACCAGTGAGTCTCACGTCAGTGTAGGGAAACTATTGGAGAAAATTCTGAAGGAGAGAATCTATCTCCACTTGGAGAGGCAAAATTTGATTAGGAATAGTCAGCATAGCTTTGTCAGAGGGAGGTCATGCCTAACAAATTTAATTGAATTTTTTGAGCATGTGACCAGGCGTGTAGATGAGGTTAGTGCAGTTGATGTAGTTTACATGGATTTCAGCAAAGCCTTTGACAAGGTCCCACATGGGAGACTTATCAAGAAAGCAAATGCACGTGGGATACAGGCGAAATTGATAAGGTGGATTCAAAATTGGCTTAGCTGTAGGAGACAGAGAGTGATGACAGATGGCTGTTTTAGTGACTGGAAGCCAGTGTCCAGTGGCGTACCACAGGGATCTGTGCTGGGTCCCCTATTGTTTGTCATTTATATAAACGACATAGATGACTATGTGGGGGGTAGAGTCAGGAAGTTCGCGGATGACACAAAGATTGGCCGAGTGGTTAACCGTGAAGTTGAGTGTCTTGGGTTACAGGAAGATATTGACGGGATGGTCAAATGGGCAGAAAAGTGGCAGATGGAATTTAACCCTGAAAAGTCTGAGGTGATACACTTTGGAAGGAGTAATGTGACACGAAAGTAGTCAATGAATGGCCTGACACTGGGAAGTTCCAAGGAACAAAGGGACCTTGACGTGTTTGTCCATAGATCTCTGAAAGTAGAAGGGCAGGTTAATAGGGTGGTGAAAAAGGCATATGGGACACTTGCCTTTATCAATCGAGGCATAGATTACAAAAGCAGGGAGGTCGTGTTGGAGTTGTACAGAACTTTGGTAAGGCCACAGCTGGAGTAGTGTGTGCAATTCTGGTCGCCACATTATAGGAAGGATGTGATTGCACTGGAGGGGGTGCAGAGGCGATTCACCAGGATGATGCCTGGGATGGAACATTTAAGCTATGAAGAGAGGTTGGATCGGCTTGGGTTGTTTTCGCTGGAGCAGAGGAGACTGAGGGGTGACGTGATCGAGGTGTACAAGATTGAGGGGCATGGACAGGGTGGATAGGGAGCAGCTGTTCCCCTTAGTTGAAGGGTCAGTTACGAGGGGACACAAGTTTGTGAGGGACAGGAGGTTTAAGGGGGATTTGAGGAAGAACTTTTTTACCCAGAGGGTGGTGACTGTCTGGAATGCACTGCCTGGGAGGGTGGTAGAGGCAGGTTGCCTCACATCCTTTAAGAAGTACCTGGATGAGCACTTGGCACGTCATAACATTCAAGGCTATGGGCCAAGTGCTGGCAAAGGGATTAGGTAGGCAGGTCAGGTGTCTTTAATGCATCGGTGCAGACTCTATGGGTCGAAGGGCCTCTTCTGCACTGTATTATTCTGTGATTGTGATTTATCTGTCAGTAAATGTTAGGATTATCTCTACAATGATAACACGGTAAACTGTAGAAATATAGATTCAGAAGGAGGAAGACTGTGCCTTCCGATCTCTTTGACTACTTTGAGAAAGTGTGAACTGAAGCTGAGTATAGAAAGCCATATGCCATGATATACCACGATTTCCCAAAGGTCTTTGACAAACTTCCATATTACAAAAAAAATTGAATCGAATAATTAAACAAATTTTACTTCTAACAGCACTTAATTGGCTGTAATGCACTTTGGAATATCCTGAGATCATGAAAGGCACTATATAAATTCGAGTCTTTCTTTCTTTTTTTTTTAAAAAGAGGGTGTGGGATTCAGGGTGACCTTAGATAAGAAACTGGTAAAAGGTTAGGAGACAATGACTACTTGTTAGCAGTGTTATGATGGCTGGCGGTGGAGGAGGCGGGGGGGGGAAGGGGTTGGGGTTTTATGGTCAATGGCGGAGTGGAGTATCTCAGGGCTCAGTATTAGGACCACTACGGTTTCTAATTTACATGAATGACCTGTATTCAGAAACTCAATACAAAGTGTCAAATTTGCGGCCAATTCCCAACAAGGGAGGGCACTGGAATCAAAAAAGGCAGCTCACAAATTACAAAATAATGTATCAAATTAAGTGGGCAGAATAATGGCACATGAAATTTAATGCAGACAAGTGTAAAATACTCCACATAGGAAGGGAAAATAGGCAACATATACACTCTATAGCGTGAGAATAACTGAGGATGAAGGTGAAAGGAACCTTGGAGTCTCAATGGATTGGTACGTTCAACATATCCAATCACTGCAGAACCGCAATCAACAAAGCCAACAGAACACTTAATTACAGCGCTGAAAAAGTAGATTACAAATCAGAGAAGGTAGTGGTGAAAAGTTATAGAACTTGTGTCAGATCTTTCCCTGAAAGCTGTGTCCAGTTCTGGTTGCCAAGAAATTCAAGTGCTGGAGGCAGTGCAAAGAGGGGTCAAAAAGCTAATCCCCAGTGCCAGGTGTCTTGAGTTGAGGAAAACCTGGAGAAACTTGTGATTTTCAGCTTAGGAACAGTGTGAGAGATGATCTTAGATGCAAACAAGATTACTAAAGGAATGGGAGAATTAAACCTAAACATTGTTCAAATTAAATTCTGGGACTAAAGCAAAGGTATAGATTTAAATTAGTATAAGATAATGTAGAACTTGTATCAGAAAATTCTTTTTCACATGAAGTGATCAACTTGTGGGATAGACTTCCAAATAGAGCAGCAGAGGTGCAAACATGGAATTAATTGAGAAAAGATCTTGATTCGACAATGCAGTAACATTAATCTTTCCAGATGGGTGTATTAAGATGGACCAAACAGTCTTCCTTCCAGTTTATAACAATACTGTGCAATACATACTGCCACTCCAGGCGCTGCTCCACAAACCACTGACCACCTCCAGGTGCTTACCCATTGTCTCTCGAGACAAGGAGGCCAAAGAGAGACATACTGCATAAACGCTGTCAATGGTGGCTGCATCCTGCATTTATCACATGCATCTTATAAAGAGAGAGTGCAATGTAGGTTAACTAGACCAATTGCTGAAATGAGGGGACTGTCCTATGAGGAGAGGTTGAGAAGAGTCTGCCTATATTTCCTAGAAATTAGAAAAATGAGGGATGATCTCATTGAAACATATAAAATTCTTATTGGGCTTGATAAGCTGAATGCTGGGAGGATACTGGCTGCGGAGTGTGGAACTAGTAGTCAGAGTCTCAGTCTCAGAATAAGGGATTGCCCATTTAGGTCTTAAAAACAAGGAGAAATTTCTTCCCTCAAAGGGTTGTGGATTTTTGAAAAGCTCCATCTCAGAAGGTTTCAGATGCTCAGTATATTCAAGACAGAGATAGATAGATTTTTGGATAAAAGGGAATTAAAGGTTGAGGATAGTCCAGGAAGGTGGAGTTAAGATAGAAGATTCGCCATGATTGTGCTGAATAGCGAAGCAGGCTCAAAAGGCCAAACGATCTACCCCTGCTCCTATGTTATTATCTTTTAAGGGAAATGGTCATTATAGCATCTATGACTGACTTACTGTACTGGTTCTTCCAAATTATGGGACAAAGTTTGCTATGGCAGGGCAACGAACTGCACTCGCTGATAGGCTTACCCTTACCAGTTTAATGTTGCCAAAATTTTGTCTTGCAAATTGCTGGAAGTGAGAGATGTAAATGGCATGGCACCCTCCGCAGGGCATCTGGGATCAGATTAGACTAGGCAAGCAACTGTGTACCTCCTTAATCAATCAGATTGAAGGACTGTGAAATTGAAAGTGTAAAACTGAGAAGGAAGTGTAAATTATAGTGGGCAAATTCAATGTCAAATCTGGTACAGAGGGAGAAAGAGAGGGAAAGAAAGATTGGATTAAGGGTGAGAAAAATGAGACAAAGGAAAAATAATATTTTTAACTCTCCAAGAACAATTAGAATGAATGAGACTCCATACATGCAATAGTTAATTTTCAGTGTCAGAGATTGACTGAGCAATCAATACTTACCACATCTTTAAAAGGTTCCATATACTTGAAATTACCTCACTTAACTTTCTGTGGCGAGTTTACTTTGTATCTGCTATAAAAGTATAGGAACTTCACACCCCTCAAAGCTTTGAATGGGGATCTGGAGAGTGAGATGCTATTTTCACAAAGCTAATTTTTTTGAAAAAGTGACCAGTGGGCAGAGAAAGGTAGTGCATACAATGTACATCATAGATGGACTTTTAAAAGGTGCTCGACAAGATGTCTCAGCCAACATCACCAATTTATATGATCTATTGAAATATATAGAACATATGTAGAACTCAGAAATAAGAAAGGGGTGATCACTTTGATGGGATTATACTATAGGTCCCCCACTAGTCAGAGGGAAGTGGAGGAGTATATATGTAGGGAAATCACAGATAGGTGTAGGAATTCTAGGGTTGTAATAGTAGGTGATTTTAACTTCCCTAATATTGACTGGGACTGCCTTAGTGCTAAGGGATCAGATGGGGAAGAATTTGTTAAGTGTGTCCAGGATAGTTTTCTGAAGCAATATGTGGATGGCCCTAAGAGAAGGGGCTACACTCGACCTCCTCTTAGGAAATGAGGTGGTTGATGTGTCAGTGGGGGAGCACTTTGGGACCAGTGACCATAACTCTATTAGCTTCAAGATAGTTATGGAAAAGGATAGGACTGGTCCTCGAGTTGAAGTCCTAAATTGGGGGAAGGCTAATTTCGATGGCATCAGACAGGAACTCTCAAAGGTTGATTGGGAGAGGCTGTTTACAGGTAAAGAACAACAAAGAACAAAGAACAGTACAGCACAGGAACAGGCCATTCGGCCCTCCAAGCCTGTGCCGATCTTGATGCCTGCCGAAACTAACGCCTTCTGCACTTCCGGGGCCCATATCCCTCTATTCTCTTCCTTTTTATGTATTTGTCAAGATGTCTCTTAAACATCGCTATCGTATCTGCTTCCACCACCTCCCCTGGCAGCAAGTTCCAGGCACTCACCACCCTCTGTGTAAAAAAACTTGCCTCGCACATCCCCTCTAAACTTTGCCCCTCGCATCTTAAACCCATGTCCCCTAGTAACTGACTCTTCCACCCTGGGAAAAAGCTTCTGACTATCCACTCTGTCCATGCCGCTCATAACTTTGTAAACCTCTATCATGTCGCCCCTCCACCTCCGTCGTTCCAGTGAAAACAATCCGAGTTTTTCCAACCTCTCCTCATAGCTAATGCCCTCCAGACCAGGCAACATCCTGGTAAACCTCCTCTGTACCCTCTCCAAAGCCTCCACGTCCTTCTGGTAGTGTGGCGACTAGAATTGCACGCAATATTCCAAGTGTGGCCTAACTAAGGTTCTGTACAGCTGCAACATGACTTGCCAATTTTTATACTCCATGCCCCGACCGATGAAGGCAAGCATGTTGTATGCCTTCTTGACTACCTTATCCACCTGCGTTGCCACTTTCAGTGACCTGTGGACCTGTACGCCCAGATCTCTCTGCCTGTCAATACTCCCAAGGGTTCTGCCATTTACTGTATACCTCCCACCTGCATTAGACCTTCCAAAATGCATTACCTCACATTTGTCCGAATTAAACTCCATCTGCCATTTCTCCGCCCAAGTCTCCAATCGCTCTATATCCTGCTGTATCCTCTGACAATCCTCATCATTATCCGCAACTCCACCAACCTTGTGTCGTCTGCAAACTTACTAATCGGACCAGCTACATTTTCCTCCAAATCATTTATATAAAGGGACGCCTGGCAGGTGGGAGGCTTTTAAAAGTGAGATAGGAAGAGTTCAGGGCCAGCATGTTCCTGTTAGATGGAAGGGCAAGGCTGGCAAGTTTAGGGAACTTTGGTTGACGAGGGATATTGAGGGTCTGGTCAGGACAAAGGAGGAGGCATATGTCAGGGTATAGGCAGCTGGGATCGAGCGAGTCCCTCGAGGAGTATAGGGGCTGTAGGACTACACTTGAGAAGGAAATTAGGAGGGCAAAAAGGGGCCATGAGATTTCCCTGGCAGATAAGCTAAAGGAGAATCCTAAAAGATTCTATAGGTATATTAAGAGTAAAAGGGTAGCTAGGGAGAGAGTAGGTCCCCTTAAGGATCAGTGTGGCAATCTACGTGTGGAGCCACAGGAAATGGGCGAGGTCTTAAATTAATATTTCTCGTCCGTATTTACCGTGGAGAAATTCATGGAAGCTAATGAGTTCAAGGGAGGGAACAGCGATATCCTGGAGCATATCAACATTACAAAGGAGGTGGTGTTGGAAATTTTGAAGCACATTAAGGTGGATAAATCCCCAGTGCCTGACCAGGTGTATCCTAGGATGATATGGGAAGCAAAGAAGCTGGGGCCCTGGCAGAGATTATTGTATCATCGTTAGCCACAGGTGAGGTACCGGAAGACTGGAGGATAGCTAGTGTTGTGCCTTTATTTAAGAAGGGCAGCAGGGAGAAGCCAGGGAACTACAGGTCGGTGAGCCTTACATCAGTGGTGGGAAAGTTATTGGAAGGGATTCTGAGAGACAGGATTTATATGCATTTGGAAAGGCATGGTCTGATTAGGGATAGTCAGCATGGCTTTGTGCATGGGAAATCATGTCTCACGAATTTGATTGAGTTTTTTGAGGAGGTGACCAAGAGGATTGACTAGGGCAGGGCGATGGACGTTGTCTACATTGACTTTAGCAAGGCCTTTGACAAGGTCCCGCATGGTAGGCTAGTCCAGAAGGTTTGAAAACATGGGATCCAGGGTGAGCTAGCAAATTGGATCCAAAATTGGCTTGGTGATAGGAGGCAGAGGGTGGTCGTGGAGGGTTGTTTTTCAGATTGGAGGCCAGTGACCAGTTTTGTGCCACAGGGATCGGTGCTGGGCCCTCTGTTTGTCATATATATTAATGACATGAATGTGAATGTAGGGGGCATGATTAGTAAGTTTGCAGATGACACCAAAATTGGTGGTATAGTGGACAGTGAAGAAAGTTGTCTAAGGTGACAACAGGATATAGATCAACTGGGAAAGTGGGCAAGGGAGTGGCAAATGGAATTTAACACAGACAAGTGTGAAGTAACGCATTTTGGGAAGTTAAACCAGGGCAGGACACATAGTGAATGGCAGGGCCCTGGGCAGTGTTCTTGAGAAGAGAGACCTTGGAGTGCAAGTACATAGTTCCCTGAAAGTGGCAACACAGGTAAGTTAGTTAGTTAGTTAGAAATACAGCACTGAAACAGGCCCTTCGGCCCACCGAGTCTGTGCCGACCATCAACCACCCATTTATACTAATCCTACACTAATTCCATATTCCTACCACATCCCCACCTGTCCCTATATTTCCCTACCAGCTACCTATACTCGGGGCAATTTATAATGGCCAATTTACCTATCAACCTGCAAGTCTTTTGGCATGTGGGAGGAAACCGGAGCACCCGGAGGAAACCCACGCAGACACAGGGAGAACTTGCAAACTCCACACAGGCAGTACCCAGAATTGAACCCGGGTCGCTGGAGCTGTGAGGCTGCAGTGCTAACCACTGCGCCGCCCCTAGACAGGGTGGTGAAGAAGGCATATGGCATGCTTGCCTTCATCAGCCGAGGCATTGAGTCCAAGAGTTGGGACGTCATGTTACAGTTGTACATAATGTTGGTTAGGCCGCATTTGGAATACTGTGTGCAGTTCTGGTCGCCGCACTACAGGAAAGATGTGATGAAGCTACAGAGGGTGCAGAAAAGATTCACAAGGATGTTGCCTGGTTTGGAGGGCTTGAGTTATAAAGAGAGATTGGATAGGCTGGGTTTGTTTTCCCTGGAGCGAAGGAGATTGAGAGGGGACATGATAGAGGTATATAAAATTATGAGAGGCATAGATAGGGTAGATAGCCAGAGTCTGTTTCCCATGGTAGGGGTGACTAAAACTAGATGGCATAGATTTAAGGTGAGAAGGAGGAGGATTAAAAGGGGATCAAAGGGGTAAATTTTTCACACAAAGAATAGTGGGTATCTGGAATGAGCTGCCAGAGGAGGTGGTGGAGGCAGGAACAGTAGCAACATTTAAGAGGCATCTGGGCAGGTACTTAAAATGAGCAAGGCATAGAGGGATCTGGAATTAATGCAGGCAGGTGGGATTAGTATAGATGGGCATTATGGTCAGCATGGACACAGTGGGCCGAAGGGCCCGTTTCTCTGCTGTACGAATCTATGTAATTTGCTGTGTGTGGCACCTGTGTCCAAATTGGCAGCCGCTTTTCCTATGAGAGTTGTGACTACACTTCAAAATTACTTAATTGACTATCAAGTTTTTTGGGATGGCCCGAGGATGTGAAAGAAACTTTATAAATCTAAGTTATTTCTTTATTTTTCTTTACATATCACCCGAGATGTAATTGCTCCATTCTTCATCATGAACTGACGTTCCATCACCAAATATGGGAGCACAATTGGAGCCCTCAAATTCCTATCCTGCCCACTGGCCTGTGGCAAGTAAATTAGCAACTGTGCAGGAACAGAAGTAATTAATATTGCAATGTAAAAATAAGTCTCAATGAAAATTCACAGATCTAGATAGTAAAGCCAGAAAGACAAATTTTCAAACTAACACTTTCATGAAGTTAGATATTTAAGGCTACACCATCCAAATAGTCATTCATTTTGTATGTGTTCAATTAACATATTTAACTGCAGAAACTAAATTGAATTTATGCATGTGTGTACTCACACTCATTCAGAAATGTGTAGTTAAAAGTATTTGCTACCTTGAGTACTGAGGCATTAGGAACTATAACAAACCTGAGTAAAAGGACTATTTGAAGTGTATTAATCACACTTCATATTATATAAAATCTCCTGTAGTAACTTTCTCAGGGTGAGATATAACAGCTTAATTTCGATACTGAAACAGTTTTAAAGAGTGAAAGGTTAAAACAAAAGGAATGAAGGCTGAGCTTTGATAGAAGAGTTAAGAGGAATGACCAAATATTCGGTTGAAAAGATGGATTTTATGAGGCCTTTTAATGACAAAGAAGTAGAGAGGTGTAGGGGTTTAGCAAAGGAATTCCAGAAAGTAGGGCCAATGCATCAGAGTGGGGAAAACACAGTAAAAATACCAAATAAGTCAAATTTGGAGGTCTGAAGGATGGGAGGGGATATAAAGTTAGAAGAGGTTTCACGACATCTCCATCAAGATATATCAAATTGAAGTTTTTCCCCTCCCTCCACCTGGTACACAAAGACAAACTTTAGCACTCCAATTAATACCAAAGCTGAGAACAGCTAACTCAGCACAGACCTGGAATCAAACCTGGGAGCTTCATGTCAATATGCCTTTGTGCAAGTTCAGAAAATGGCTTTAGTTTTTTTTGTAATAAAAACTTACACATATTCTTTGTGACTGAGTTATAACACTAAATCATTCCTCATGCAGGGGAGAGAGGAAGGGAGGGGAGGAGGGAGGGAGATTTAAAAGATTAATGTAATTGAGCTTTTACTGTCTGAACTTAGTTCTCATGGTTCATCAACCATCCAAGTCAGACTTACTGTTTCTGCAGAAAGTTGAACGTGCATTCTATCAGTCAATTACAACTGTGAACCAGTAATTCAATTTCTAACATCATAAAAAAATTTTAAAGTATAATTTGCAATTGGAAGGAACACTATGGCAACACATTGCAACCAGACTAATTAATGTGCTTGTATTATTTGCATGATTTGGTGGGGCTGTATTGTCTTGCAAACAAATCTTGTAAAATAAACAGCTGCATCTTATTGCCCTTACAGCGGAATTTTCGCCTTGGCTTGTCATAGCCAAAGGATGCATTACGTTCCCCGTTCCCCTTCAAGCATTTATATACAATACTACAAAATGTGTGTCTTTGAGACACCATACTTTAGGTTAGAAGCCGTACAGGCTCAAAATATAAATTCAATTACATAAATCATTAAAGTAGGGACACAGGTTAATAAGGCCAAAATGCAAAAAAGCATTGGGTGTAATTCTAGAAGGATAAAATTGAAAAGCAGAGAAGATATGTTGAACTTGTATCAAACCTTGGTTAGATCAACTTGCTGTCCATGTTACAAAAAGGATTAGAGTCACTGAAGAGGGCACAAAAAAGATTTGAGGATGATAGCAGAACTCAAAGGTTATAACCATCAGGAAAAATTGAAGCGGCTGGAACTTGTCCAGATACAGGACTTTAAGATTATGAAAGGGTTTGATAGTGTATTTATTTATTTAGAGATACAGCACTGAAACAGTTCCTTCGGCCCACCGAGTCTGTGCCGACCAACAACCACCCATTTATACTAATCCTCCATTAACCCCATATTCACTACCACATCCCCACCATTCTCCTCCCACCTACCTACACTAGGGACAATTTACAATGGCCAATTTACCTATCAATCTGCAAGTCTTTGGCTGTGGGAGGAAACCGGAGCACCCGGCGGAAACCCACGCAGACACAGGGACAACTTGCAAACTCCGCACAGGCAGTACCCAGAACTGAACCCGGGTCACTGGAGCTGTGAGGCTGCGGTGCTAACCACTGCGCCACTGTGCCGCCCACTGTGTAGATGTAGATATGTTTCCACTTGCAGGGATGACTAAAACTCAGGGCCATAAATATCAAATCGTCACCAATAAGTACAACAGGGAATTCAGGAGAAATGGTCTTACCCAAAGAGCGTTAAGAATGTGGAACTCGCTATTCACAAGGAGTGGCTGAAGTGAACAACATAGATTAATTCAAGGAGAAGCTAGATAAGTGTACGAAGGATAAAGGAATAGAACAATATGCTGACTGGGTTAGATGAAGAGGAGTGGGAGGAGGCTCACATGAAGCATAAATGCTGTAATAGATCAGCTGGTAGAAATAGCTCTTTTCTGTGCTGTATGGCCTGGATATTAACCTGGAGGCAAGTCCTTTGTGAGGGGCTGGAGGATGAGGTGTGAGTTAGTGTGGGGGGTGGGTTTGGAGTGGAGTGTGGGGAGCTGTTGTGGGGACATGCGGAATTTAGATGCAAGGCTCCTTTAATTCTTTTTCTGTGGGGTTCCCACCCACAGGCAGCCTGAATAACAGGTTGGAGGCCTTTCGGGCAGGAAGCCTATTTCACAAGGCCAACACCCATGAAAGCAGGTAGGTGTAGTGGGGGAGTGAGAGATTGCGTGGAGGGGCTTTGGCTATCCGGAGGGGGGTAGGGTGAGGGAACAGCAGATGGCTGTTGGGGGTGGGGTGTTTACTGTGCAACTTATTGGGTCTGGAGGAAATACTTTCTTTCATGGCCCACAAGCAGTGAGGGCGGCACAGTGATTAGCACCGCAGCCTCACAGCTCCAGCGACCCGGGTTCGGTTCTGGGTACTGTTCTGTGCGGAGTTTGCAAGTTCTCCCAGTGACTGCATGGGTTTCCTCCGGGTACTCCGGTTTCCTCCCACATGCCAAAGACTTGCAGGTTAACAGGTAAATTGGCCATTGTAAAAAAAAAAATTGCCCCTAGTGTAGGTAGGTGGTAGGAGAATTGAGAGAAGGTGGGGATGTAAGAGGGAAAAATGGGATTAATGTAGTTTTAGTTTAGTTTAGAGATACAGCACTGAAACAGGCCCTTCGGCCCACCGAGTCTGTGCCGACCATCAACCACCCATTTATACTAATCCTACACTAATTCCATATTCCTACCACATCCCCACTTGTCCCTACACTTCCCGACCACCTACCTATACAAGGGGCAATTTATAATGGCCAATGGGTGGTTGATGGTCGGCGCAGACTCGATGGCCAAAGGGCCTGTTTCAGTGCTGTATCTCTCTGGCTCAATGCAATTCCCTCATGGATTTAGGCCCTCTTGCCTGGTTTTCAGGGGCCCAGGGAACCCAGCCATCTGTGGTTAATAATGTAATGACTATTATAATGAGGCTGCCAGCCTTCATTTTAATGTTTAAATGACTAATCTGCTTTTCAAGTGGATTGATTGCCCACTCCTTGTTCTGCCTCTATTAAGACCGCAAGTGGGTGGATTTGCGGCGGGTTTGGCTCCTGGTGCAAATTTTCTGTCCTTTACCCTCTGACATAACCTGAATACCCCTGTTGTAGGAGTTTACATTCTTACTCTATATAAGATGAATGCTTGTGGTGGTTACTGTTGTTTTTGTGAGAATATACATATTTAGTTTTAGCAATGTGATTTCATACATTAATCTCATTGTAAAAACAACAGTTTTGGAGTTTTTTTTTAAGTTT
This sequence comes from Heterodontus francisci, assembly GCF_036365525.1. Taxonomy (NCBI): domain Eukaryota; kingdom Metazoa; phylum Chordata; class Chondrichthyes; order Heterodontiformes; family Heterodontidae; genus Heterodontus; species Heterodontus francisci. The sequence goes on from NC_090384.1 coordinate 49,124,628, forward strand.
ATTTCTGAGCGTAGTTATAATCTCACCCAAAATCCTATTTCCAATCCTGAAGGTAGACCTCAATTAAAATTTGCAAACTCCTAAATCAGGTCATTCCTATCCCCTTGCATGACATGAACTCTTAATGGAAAGATAATGAAGTGTGTAACTGAACCAAGACCCCTAAAGGTGTAAATACATAACTCCCTGAAAACCATACAAAAGGCCAACAGCATATGGGGTTTTAAACAGAGATGTGGGCCATGAAATTTGAGAACGTCCAAAAATAGGGGTAGGGATCGCGAAGAGTGATTAACCCCTGCTGGTTGATTCTAATGCAAACTTAGTGCTGCCTAATTTAAATGATTACATTGCGCAATGCTCAGCGCACTGTTGAGTGACTGCACGCCTAAGTAGGAGAAGCAAAATTGTGAGAGGTTAGCAGCAGTTCAAGCCAGCCTCCACTACTTAAAGCCAGCATGGAATTCTGAAAGAGGAGGAGTATTTTGACTGGAACTGGGGCTGGGAGTGGCTGGGGAAAAGCATCCGATCTGCAAGAAGAGTCACTAATAGCGCAACAGGGATGAGAGCAGGCTCCGAGGTTCATCAATGCAGAACTGAGGCCTTGGTGCAAGAGGTGGAGAGGAGGAGCGAGGTTCTCTATCCACAGAGGAACAAGATGCCCTCCAGACAGGCACAGCAAAGGCAGTGGGACTAGATAGCTGCGGTGGTCACTGCCATGATACTAACCTTGAGGACCTGAATGCGGTTCTGCAAGAAGGTCGAGGACTTCATGAGTGGTCAAGGTCAGTGAATGTATCCTCAAATGCCATATCCCACCAATTGCACCACTAGCCTCAGACACTGCTCAATGCACCAGAACCCCATCACTCACCTACAAACAATCTCCATCAATTATGGTTCAAGTCATATTCATAGTTTCACCTCACCCATATTTTTTTTTTAAAGACGGAGGTAGATAGATTCTTCTTCCTGGGATTTGGGCGTCACTGGCTAGGCCAGCATTTATTGCCCATCCCTAATTGCCCTTGGGGAGGTGGTAGTAAACTGCCACAGTCCATGTGGGGTAGGTTACACCTACAGTGCTGTTAGGAAGGGAGTTCCAGGATTTTGACCCAGCGGCGATATCGTTCCAAGTGGCTTGGAGGGGAACCTGCTGGTGGTGGCGTTCCCATGCATCTGCTGCCCTTGTCCTTCTAGGTGGTAGAAGTCGTGGGTTTGGAAGATGCTGCCTAAGGAGCATGGGTACATTACTGCAGATTCAATAAAAATCACCTCTCAATCTTCTAAACTCCAATGAGCATAGGCCGAACCTGCTTAACCTTGCCTTACTAGACAACCCTTCATTCCAGGGATCAGCCTAATGAACCTTCTCTGAACTGCTTTCAATACAAGTATATCCCTCAAGTAAGGAGACCAAACTGTATGCAGTAACGAGCTCTATATAGTTGTAGCAAGACTTTCCCACTTTGAGTCAGAGTCATACAGCATAGAAACAGGCTCTTTGGCCCACCGCATCCATGCTGACCATAATGCCCATCTATACTAATCCCACCTGCCTGCATTAATTCCATATCCCTCTATGCCTTGCTCATTCAAGTACCTGGCCAGACGCTTCTTAAACGTTGCTACTGTTCCTGCCTCCACCACCTCCTCAGGCAGCTCATTCCAGACACCCACTATTCTTTGTCCCTCTCACCTTAAATCTCTGCCCTCTAGTTTTAGTCACCCCTATCATGGGAAACAGACTGTGACTATCTACCCTATCTATGCCTCTCAATTTTATATACCTCTATCATGTCCCCCCTCAGCCTCCTTCGCTCCAGGGAAAACAAACCCAGCCTATCCAATCTCTCTTTATAACTCAAGCCCTCCAAACCAGGCAACATCCTTGTGAATCTTTTCTGTACCCTCTCTAGCTTAATCACATCTTTCCTGTAGTGCGTAGACCAGAACTGCACACAGTACTCCTAGTGCGGCCTAACCAACGTTATGTACAACTGTAACATGACGTCCCAACTCTTGTACTCAATGCCTTGGCCAATGAAGGCAAGCATGCCATATGCCTTCTTCACCACCTGCCACTTTCGGGGAACTATGCACTTGCACCCCAAGGTCTCTCTGCTAAACACTCCCCAGGGCCCTGCCATTCACTGTATATGTCCTGCCCTGGTTTAACTTCCCAAAATGCATCACTTCACACTTGTCTGTGTTAAATTCCATTAGTCAATCCCTTGCCCATTTTCTCAGTTGACCTGTTGTAACCTTGGACAAACTTCTTCACTGTCCACTATACCAATTTTGGTGTCATCTGCAAACTTACTAATCATGACCCCTACATTCTCATCCAAGTCATTAATATTTATGACAAACAACAGAGGGCCCAGCACCGATCCCTGCGGCACACCACTGGTCACCGGCCTCCAATCTGAGAAACAACCCTCCACCACCACCACCACCACCACCCTCTGCCTCCTATCACCAAGCCAATTTTGGATCCAATTGGCTAGCTCACCTTGGATCCCATATGTTTGAATCTTCTGGACCAGCCTACCACGCGGGATCTTGTCAAAGGCCTTGCTAAAGTCCATTTAGACAATGTCCACTGCCCTGCCCTCGTCAATCCTCTTGGTCACCTCCTCAAAAAGCTCAATCAAATTCGTGAGACATGATTTCCCATGCACAAAGCCATGCTGATCATCCCTAATCAGACCATGCCTTTCCAAATGCATATAAATCCTTCCGAGTCCCTTCCAATAACTTTCCCACCACTGATGGAAGACTCACCGGCCTGTAGTTCCCTGGCTTATCCCTGCTGCCCTTCTTAACTAAAGGCACAACATTAGCTATCCTCCAGTCTTCTGGTACCTCACCCGTGACTAATGATGATACAGAAATCTCTGCCAGGGCCCCAGCAATCTCCTCCCTTGCTTCCCAGAGCATCCTAGAATACACCTGGTCAGGCACTGGGGATTTATCCACCTTAATGTGCTTCAAAACCTCCAACACCTCCTCCTTTGTCATGTTGATATGCTCCAGGATATCGCTGTTCCTTCCCTTGAACTCACTAGCTTCCATCCCCCTTGCAATGAAGGTCAACATTCCATTTGCCTTCCTAATTACTTGCTGTACTTGCATGCTAACTTTGAGATGGTTATGAAAGTGCTTTTTTTTTTTTAAGTATGTGTTTTTGAGGACTTGTATTTAAATTTTGGAGATCGATTTGTGGTGAAGGTTGAAGATTTTATAGAAGCTGGACTTAAATTTGTTGTTGACAGTTCATTGAAAGGACAGTGAGATGTTTAAAAATAGCCTTGCTAGAGGTCATATGCTTTAAGCAATAAACAGAAACCTTGGTGACTTGGGGAAGATGTTTACAGAGAAGTGACAGGTCAAGATTTATAGGGGTCAGGAGGCTTTACTCTTGAAATATTGCTTTTTATTTCACTTTGGACAGTGTGTCAGGGCGTGAGCTATTTTGAAGACAGCTGGAGAAAACCAACAGAGAGCAGCCACCATCAGCTCACTCTCTTTCATCTCGAAAGAACTTCCTGAGAATCATGTGTAAGGAATAGAGAAACTGATGCTGCATTTCTCCTGAAAAGCCTGACAGAAACTCCTGATGCCGAATTTATCTTGGAAAGCCTGACAAACTGATCCTCAACATTGCCTGAAAAGAACAGTTGTCGAAAGATCCAAGTGACAGCTGTCTACGGGCATTTGGGACACCAAACCAAAAAGGGACAACTGACATCTTTCCATCTCTTCCCTTTTTTTCTTCAAGAATTGGCAAGTATTTGGCCAAAGTACTCTCTTTTGTCTTTTTCTTGTAACAGACCTCTGCAGAGAGAGAACATTTCTGTATTTTTTCAGGTTGATAGAGTTTGTATGTGAGGAATTTAAAAAGGGGCACTTTCATATTTCAATCTGTTAACGCTTTGGTTTGCAATTCATTAAGTCTGGTTTTATAATAAACTTATAATTTTGTTTATTAAAGAAACCTGGTCAGTGTATTTTATTCTAGGATGAAGAGCACAGTATATGATTGATTGCAGTAGTAACTGGGTAAACATTTTAAAAAAATATATGCTGTGACCTGTGGAGAGGTGGAACGAGAAATGACAATGCACTCCTCCTGCCTCGGTCGTAACAAAATTCATCTACGAGGACACCCAGATCCCTCTGTGCCGCAGCATTCTGCAGTCTCTCTCCATTTAAATATTAAATATTTTGCTTTTCTATTCTTCCCTCCAAAGTGGATAATCTCACATTTTCCCTCATTATATTCCATCTGCTAAATTTTGTCCACTCACTTAACCTATCTGAATCCCCTTTGCAGATTCTTTGTGTCCTCCTTACAACTTGCTTTCCCATCTTTCTTTGGATCAGCAGCAAATTTGGCTACAATACACTTGGTCCCTTCATACATGTCGTTAATATAAATGGTAAATAGCCGAGGCCCCAGCACTGATCCTTGTGGCACCCCACTAGTTGCAATTTGGTAACCTGAAAATTACCCATTTATCCTGACTCACTGCTTTCTGTTAGTTAGTCAATCCTTTATCCATGCTAATATATTACCCCCAATACCACGGTCTCTCATCTTATGCAGTAACCTTTTATGTGGCACCTTATCAAATGCCTTTGGAAGTCCAAATACACTAAATCTACTGATTCCCCTTTATCCATCCTGGTTGTTATATCCTCAAAGAACTCTAATAAATTTGTCAAACATGATTTCCCTTTCATAAAACCATGTTGACTCTGCTTGATTGTATTATGATTTTCTAAATGTCCTGCTACTACTACCTTAATACTGAATTGCAACATTTTCCCCCAATGACAGATGTTAGGCTAACTGGCCTTTATTTTTCTGCTTCCTGTCTCCTTCCTTTCTTGAATAGGGGCATTACATCTGCAATTTTCCAGTCCGCTGGGACTTTCCAGAATCTGGGGAATTTTGGAAGATTACAACCAATGCATCCACTATCTCTGCAGCCACTTCTTTTAAGACCCTAGAATGCAGGCCAACAGGTCCAAGAGACTTGTCAGCCATTAGTCCTATTGGTTTTCCTAGTTCTTTGTCTCATTGTTTCAAGCTCCTCCCTCTCTGTTGCCCGATATTCTACTATTCTTTAGTTACTTTTAGTGCCTTCTCCCATGACGACAGATACAAAATACTTGTTCAAGGTATCAGCCATTTACTCGTTTCTCATTATTAATTCCCCAGTCTCATCCCCGAAGGGACCAACGTTTACTTTAGCTCCCCTTTTCCTTTTTATATACTTGTAGATGCTCTTATTGTCTGTCTTATATTTCTTGCTAGTTTACTCTCAATCTATTTTCTCCCTCCATTGTCTTTTTACTCTTCTTTTGTCATCCATTGCTCATTTCCTACCACTAATCTCCAAAACATTGAATGCCTTTGCTTTCAATTTGATACCACCCTTAACTTCCTGAGCTAGCCATGGATGGTTCATCCTTCTCAGAGATTTTCTCTCTCAATGGCATGTATCTTTGTTCAGAATTATGAAATATCTCCATAGATGTCTACCGCCGCCTGTCTACCTTTTTATGTTATAATCTATTTTCCCAGCCCACTTTAGCCAACTCTATCTTCATACCTTTGTAATTGCCTTTATTTAAGTTTAAGACACTAGTTTCAAACCCAAGTTTCTCACTCTCAAACTGAATTAGAAATTTTATCAGGTTATGATCACACATACTCCCCTAGAGGATCGTTTACTATGAGATTAATTAATCCTGTCTCATTACACATTTCCAAATCTAAAATAGCCTGTTCCCTGGTTGCTTCCACAATGTTTTGTTCTGAGAAACTGTCCCAAATATGAACTTATTCTCAAGGGTACGTTTGCCAATTTGATTTGTCCAACCGAGAAGATTAAGGTCGCCCACTATTATTGCAGTACTTGTCTTACAACCCCCTATTATTTCTTGATTTATACTCTGTCCTACAGTGTAGCTACTGTTCGGGGGCTGATGGAGCACTCCCACGCATGAATTTTTTCCCTTGCCATTTCTTATTGCCACCCAAACGGATTCTACATCTTGATCTTCTGAGTCAAGATCATTTCTCACCACTGGACTGATCTGAACCTTTATTAACAGAACAACCCCACCTCCTTTTCCTTTCTGTCAACCTTTCAGAAATGTCAAGTACTCCTGAATATTCAGTTTCCAGCCTTGGTCACCATGTAACCACATCTCTGTAATGGTCATCAGATTATACCCATTTATTGCTATTTGTGCCATCAATTGATCTATTTTGTTACAAATGCTGCGTGCATTCAGAAAAAGCCTTTAATTTTGTCTCTTAATTTTTCCCATACAGTGACATTATTTGTCTGTGCACTCTGTTTGTATGCTCTGTTCCTTCGTGTCACACTCTGGTTATGAACTACTGCCTTGTCCTTTCTCCAAGTATCTAAATTTCCCCTCACTTGAACCCTCCATCCCTGCCTGTTTAGTTTAAAGTCCTATCTACTGTAATAGTTATTACATTTGCCAGGACACTGGTCCCAGCACAGTTCAAATGAAACCAGTCCTAACGGAACAGCTCCCTCTTTCCCCAAATCTGTTCCAGTGCCTTATGAATTGAAATCCATTTCTCCCACACCAATCTTTTGAGCCACGTATTCAACTCTGATTTTATTTACCCTATACCAATTTGCATGTGGCTGAGGTAGTAATCCAGAGATTATTACCTTTGTAGTTCTGCTTTTTAAATTTAGCCCCTAGCTGCTCATACTATCTCAGTAGAACCTCTTTCTTAGTCCTACTTATGTCATTGGTACCTATGTGGACATGGGTCTTACCCCTCCCACTCCAAATTCCTCTCCAGCCCCAAGAGGTCCTTAACCCTGGCACCAGGCAGGCAACACAGCCTTCAGGACTCACATTCTTGGCTGCAGAGACCTGTATCTATGTCTCTAACTTTAATGTCCCCTACCACTACTACCTTTTCACTCCCCCAACTTGAATGGCCTGCTGGACCCGAGCCAGTTTGCTCTTCCTCCCTGCAGTCCCTGTTCTCATCCACACAGGCTGCAAGAATCTCGTACTTATTGGACAAGTACAAGGCCTGAGGCTTGTCCAATGTTACCTTCTGGATCCCCATACCTGCCTCATTCAGTCACATCTTCCTGTCCCTGACCACAAACCAAATCTGAAGTATTTAACCTAAGGGGTGTGAATGCCTCCTGAGACAAAGTGTCCAGGTCACCTTCTCGTTCCCTGATACATCAGAGTGCCCAAAGCTTGGACTCCAGCTCACTAACTCTCAGCCGAAGTTCCTTGAGCTGCAGAAACTTACTACAGATGTGGTTGTTGCGGATCATACTGGAGTCCACCAGCTCCCACATGCTACAGCTGCAACACATTACCTACCCTGCCTTCGTTATTGTATTTTATTTAACTAATTAAGTTGCAACCATGCATTTTTTGTCTGTCAATTTTTAACTTGTATTTCTTGTTACTAGAAAGAGCATGTGGGGGGGGGGGGGGGGGGTGAATTAAAACAGATCACACAGGGTTAAGATCATTCCCAACTAGATATTTTATGTAGAGTGAAGCAACATACATTAATGAAAAGGGAGTTACTTCAGATGCACTGTTCTTGAGAAATACTTTGGCATGATGCTGTTTAGGTGTTGTTCTGTGATTGTCTATAATCAAAGTGTCAGTCAGGTTGAGATTTCCATAGGTCATTGGAAGTGGCAACTGTATTTGGGCTGAGAAAGATATGAAGTAATTAATAAGCTGTGAATGGCTATTAAGTTCATTTAATTATGGAAGATGTGACTGTCTATTGCCTTTTTGTTTAAATCAGGTGTAGTTTCAAAAGGGATTTACGTACATTTCTGTCAGTAGGCAGTTAACCCAAGAGACACTTTCAGGTTTCTATGTTTAAGTTTAGGGCGGCACAGTAGCGCAGTGGTTAGCACCGCAGCCTCACAGCTCCAGGGACCCGGGTTCAATTCTGGGTACTGCCTGTGCGGAGTTTGCAAGTTCTCCCTGTGACTGCGTGGGTTTTCGCCGGGTGCTCCGGTTTCCTCCCACATCCAAAGACTTGCAGGTGTTAGGTAAATTGGCCATTGTAAATTGCCCGTAATGTAGGTGGTAGGGAATATGGGATTACTGTAGGGTTAGTATAAATGGTTGGTTGTTGGTCGGCACAGACACGGTGGGCCGAAGGGCCTGTTTCAGTGCTGTATCTCTTTAAAAAAAAAGTTTGCGCTACCAATAGGGAAGCTAGGTCAGACTGAAGCCACAGCAAGTAAAGTTCTGTTTTGAAGTCTATGTTAAAAGGGAATTTGAACTGTAGTTTTATTTTATGCATTAAGGTGAATAGTGAGGTATATGATCACTATTTTATACAGTATACCAAGAACACAGGAGCAGAAGTAGGCCATTCAGCCTCTCGAGCCAGTTCTGCATTCAGTTAGATCATGGCTGATCTGTACCTCGACTTCACTTATCCATCCTTGTTTCATAACCCTCAATCCTCTTACCGAACAAAAATCTGTCCATAGCATTTTATGGGATGAGTTCCAGAATTCCACTATTATTTGCATGAAAAAGTGCTTCCTGATTTTACTCCTGAATGATCAAGTTCTAATTTTAAGATAGTGCCCTCTTGTTCTGGATTCCCCCATCAGAGGCAATAGTTTCACTGTATCTACTCTATTGAATCCTTGAGTCACTTTTAAACTTCAATTAGATCACTCAAACTACTAAACTCAAGGAATTATAAACCAAGTTTATACAACCAGTCATCAAAGTTTAACCCTTTAAACCCTGGTATAATTCTCATGAATCTTTGCTGTACTGCATACATGGCCTATTTTTCCTTCCTGAAGTTCAGTGCCCAAAACTGAACTCTGTACTCAATTGGGTCTGACCAAGTGCATGGCCAGGTGAGGAGGGGGGTCACAGACCCCCTCTCGCCCTTCCTCATTTGACCACAATAGGGTTTTTTTTTTTTTAAAACAGTGGATGTGCTTACCATCTGAGTGTTTTACCCTTTACCTTTAATGTGATCGTGAAAGAACCAATCGGACAGGTTTTCTTGAGTTTTAACAAGAGGAGAGTTTAATGTACTTAATCTAAACAAAATAATTTTTTTTTTTTTAAATCGCTACACATTCACACAAGAATCACACACACACGTGCACACAAATAGATTACAGAGTGAGAAGTAGATTTGTGGTTGAGTTAGAGTCCAGAATAAATAAAATTTAAATGCACAGTCTGTGAGGTTGGATGATTCTGTGGTCTTCTGGATGAAGTTGTATTCTTGAAGTCTTTGGCTAGTCAAAGTGCACTTTGTGAATGTTTGTGGATGGGGTGCCAATTAAGTGGGCTGCTTTGTACTGGATTGTGTTGAGCTTCACCCATCCAGGCAAGTGGAGAGTATTCCATCACACTTGTGACTTGTGCCTTGTAGATGGTGGACAGGCTTTGGGGGGTCAGGAGGGGAGTTAACCGCCACAGGATTCCTAGCCTCTGACCTGCTCTTGTAGCCACAGTATTTATGTGGCTACTCCAGTTCAGTTTCTGGTTAATGGTAACTCTCAGGATGTTGATAGTGGGGGATTCAGCGATCGTAATAGAAACATAGAAAACAGGAGGAGTAGGCCATTCGGCCCTTCGGGCCTGCTCCGCCATTCAAAAAAGATCATGGCTGATCATCTAATTCAGTACCCTGCTCCTGCTTTCTCCCCATATCCCTGAATCCCTTTGGCATTAATATATCTGTCTCCTTCTTGAATATATTTAATGGCTTGGCCTCTACTGCCTTCTGCGGTGGAGATTTCCACAGGTTCACCACCCTCTGAGTGAAGAAATTTCTCCTCATCTCAGTTCTAAATGGCATACTCCGTATCCTGAGACTGTAACCCCTTGTTCTGGACTCACCAGCCATCGGGAACATCCTCCCTGCACCTAGCCTGTCTAGTCCTGATAGAATTTTATAGGTTTCTATGAGAAACTCTCATTCTACTAAACTCTAGTGAATATAAGCCTAGTCGACCCAATCTCTCCTCATACATCAATCCTGCCATCCCAGGAATCAGTCTAGTAAATCTTTGCACTCCCTCCAAGGCAAGAACATCCTTCATCAGATAAGGAGACCAAAACTGCACACAATACTCCAAATGTGGTCTCACCAAGGCCCTGTATAATTGCAGCAAGACATCCTTGCTCCTGCACTCAAATCCTCTTGCAATGAAGGCCAGCATACCTTTTGCCTTCCTAACTACTTGCTGCACCTGAATGCTTGCTTTAAGCGACTGGTGTACACGGACACCCAGGTCTCATTGCACGGCCCCCTTTCCCAATCTATCACCATTCAGATAATAACCTGCCTTTCTGTTTTTACAAAGTGGATAACCTTACATTTATCCACGTTATACTGCATCTGCCATGCATCTGCCCACTCACCCAACTTGTCCAAATCACATTGGAGCCTCTTTGCATCCTTCTCACAGCTCACATTCCCTCCCAGTTTTGTGTCATCTGCAAACTTGGAAATGTTACATTTAGTTCCCTCACCCAAGTCATTAATACATATTGTGAATAGCTGGGGCCCAAGCACTGATCCTTGCGGTACCCCACTAGTCACTGCCTGCCACCCGGAAAAAGACCCATTTATTCCTACTCTGTTTCCTGTCTGTCAATCAATTCTCAATCCATGCCAGTATATTACCCCCAATCCCATGTGCTTTAACTTTTCACACTAACCTCTTATGTGGGACTTATCAAAAGCCTTCTGAAAATCCAAATACACCACATCCACTGATTCTCCCTTATCTATTGTACGAGTTACATCCTCAAAAAACTCCAGTAGATTTGTTAAACATAATTTCCCTTTCGTAAACCCATGCTGACTTTGCCCAATCCCATTTATGCTTTCCATTGAATGTCAAGGAGGGGATGGTTAGATTCTCTCTTGTTGGAGAGAGTCATTGCCTGGCACTTATGTGGCTCTTGAGCATCCTGATTTTAATCGCTCTACCAATGACAGACATGCCTTCAGCTGTCAAGGCCCCAAGTTCTGGAAGTCCCTTCCTAAACCTCTCCTCCTCTCTTTGCTCCTTTAAAACCTAGCTCTATAACCAAGCTCTTGGTCATTTGCCCCAATATCTCCTTATATGGTTCAGTGTCAGATTTTGCTTTATAACATTCCCATGAAGTGCTTTGGGATATTTTGTTACATTTAAGGCACTCTATAAATACAAGTTGTTGTTGTTTTCTATTTTCACTTGTGGTTTAGTGAAGTATTGAGCAGGTTAAGATGTGCTCCAGATTGCATGAAATACATGGTTTGCTTTCAGGAGTGGTCAGAAGGTCCAAATTATAACAGTACTTGAGTTATCTCCAGCCCCTGGCTAAGTATAGTGAGCTGAAAATTGAACCTTGTGTGGAATGATCCATAGCTGAAATTATTGGCTAGCTAATAAAAATGTTATGGCTAAGATTAGGGAATCAAGACAAGTTTGTTACTGGATAAAGTTTATTTCTTTTAAATTATTTGATTTTTGTAAGCACTACACATTCAATTTCCATGTTATGTATGCTGCTTAATTCAAATTATTGAATAATTCAAAATTTTAATACAGAAACAACCTGAAATAGACTGTTTGTTCCTAAGTAGAACTTAAATAGTTAAAATTATACACAACTGTATAAATATAGACAGTGTTAATTGTATGTTCAGAAGTGATAAGCCACTGTTAAATTAAAGACGCTTCCATGTTTCAGCACTGGTTTGAAGAAACTGATGCTATGGGCCCTGAAGCACTGGCCTTTCCCCATTTAGTCTCACTTACCACTGTTGTGCATTATAGCCAGCCAGAAGTCAATGTGGCAGCAGATCGCATGACCCACAGGAAAGTATCTCTTCACTACCACTGGAACAACGCAAAATGACCCATTTATATTTTAAAGCACAGCCTATGGTGACAGAACTGTGCATTTCCCATTAGCTGCATTTTTGTAACATAAAAATACCTAAACATACAACTATGAGCATTGAAATGAGTGCGATAGCACTCCCCATTGTCCTGGATTTCAGCTAAGCCTGTGGTTAACTAAGCAACTATGGTTGCTGTTACAGGTGCCAAGGGAAATGAGGCTGTATGTTTTTAAATCTAGTTCTGCTTTACTGCCAATATTTTTCAACCATTAGAGTCTCTGATGCACAGTAACTTAAAGCGATATTACCAAAGACACAGTTGATTAATTACGCTGAAAGCAAAATGTCACGCACTGTTCTTACAATTTATGGTGATGCCAATTTTTTAACAATGCCAGACAAACTCACAGGTTCAAGCGTTCCCAGGGTTCGATGGAGAATGGAGTTCCTCTTAATCCTGGAGCACTGATTCAAACTTATATATTCATTGGTTACAAAGAGATGCAGGGAACCATTTTCGTGGTTCCTACATCCATTGCGCAGCACCTATCCGGGCTCACAAGTTCCAGTATTTCCTATCACAGGCCATAAAATGGCCTGCAGTTATTCCTGACATAGAACTAACTCCCAATAGAGCTTTCCTCTGGTTAAAGGAGGAGGAGGATCTGGAGAAGTTGGAAGCCTCAGAGGCCTGCAATTGATTTCCCAACTGCCAGCCTTGAGGCTGGCTGTAAGAATTCCCAAAGCCTGAATATCTCTTATTTAGTTGGATGAAACTGGTAAACTTACATGTGAGCTTTTCAATGGTTTATTGCAGAGTTCCCTCAAAACCTCCAAGTCTAACATTATGGGGCTTTCCTATGTCTGGGTACTGTCAGATCATCTAATTCACTGTTTGCATTAATATTTTAAAGGTCATTTCTAGTTTTGGGGAATTAAATGAGTAGCTGTAAGAATTTCAAAGGGTTGCAGACGACCCAAGATTTAAAGTTCAAAAATCTCTCCATGAGTGCTTACAGAGACAAAGTTAGAAAGGCGAGAGCCATAAACCAGGTGGGCTTATTTAGTTGACAGTTGGAACCAGAAAGTCTAGAAGAGATTGCTGTGTCATTGCTGGCAATATCAATTATTCATGTGGGTATCAGGAATCAGAGATGTTTTGGGAGTTGCAAGATAATTAGTTTAAATTGCCATCTGGGACATCAGACGTGTACCACATTGGTATGTAAATAGATGATGCAGGGGTGCCTGTTGGTGTTTTGATATGTGTGCTTGCTAACAGACAAGCAGATGGCTTTTGGAAAGCTGTTGGCTTCAGACAGGAAGTTGGCCACAGAGAAAGCAGTTGGCTTTGGGAGTAGCTGGGCTCAGGAGCAAAGAGGCCAATGGGAACCAGGGTTGTTTCTGTTTCGAGTAAGGCCCGTGCTCAAGCTGGGAAGTCCAGATTCAGGAAGAGAACTGGAGAATTTACCTAGTTGAAGCTAGAGGGAGAATCCTCAGGAGATCTCATACCTCGGAAGATATGAGAAATTAAGGAAAATTGAAGTGCATTCCTAAGAGCTGTGGTACACTTTGGATTGGTTCCAGAAGAAGTGAACAAACTGCCAAGATCCTGCAACATTTAGGGGAACTCTTGGGGTGGAAGTAACCATCAAATAGGAGTGTTCTGTTGAGATTTAGAGTTTAATGTATTTGTGTTCATGTTCTGTTAAGATTTTAAGTTTCAAATATGGGTTTCCAAATTGTAGTGTTAAACAAAGCAAAATACTATTAACTTAACGCTTGTACAGCAAAGTTTTTTGTTTATAAAGTGAGATCTTGTGGTGTAATTCTTTCAGTAATAACTGGGAATTAGACTTTCTCTTTTTAGAAGTTACCAGACCCTAATGGGATCGTAACAGTATCCATGATTGCAAGTCAATAAAAATCAGACAGGAGGTGGGGAACATCCTCTGTCTTATTTGCATCCTACCACTGAACTTATGCCTTAACTGTGACTGCAGCCCAGTCCTAGTATCCTCAGAAAGCTCAAAGTCCTGGAGAAACATGAAAGAGTTAGAAACTCAGTTGTGAATCTGCCCCCCTTTTTGACCTTTATACACCATTCCATGGGTACAGTGTTCCGGTGGGGGGGGGGGGGGGGTTGGTGGTGGTGAAGGCGGCTTGGAAAAAAATCAGCCCCTAAAAGTTTTAATTATAGAACGGCTGTTCCCTCCAATGGTCTAAAACTCACATATGGAATAATGTTTTGGGAGCAGACAGAACGTGAATGGTTTCATATTTAAGAAATACTAGCAGCTCCCCTACAGCACTGCTCAAGGTGAATCAGAATACATGAAGATGTCTGAGGTGTGATGACTAACATATGACAAGCGTGATGCTCACAGAAAATTCAGCGTGTATGTAAGACCTTTAATATATTATAGATAACTTGTGCTGAATCACACAATCTCATGTTACATAACATAGCTTAAAAATTATATGGACAGACTAAGACCCTTGTTCTTTTGACAATTTAATTCTTGCAGTGGCTCCATCAAGGCTGTAAGATGGAATTTAAGAGTGTTAAGAGTGTTGTGATGCATGATTACTCACCATCAGCATCTCACTTGTGAGGGAATTCACAAGGTCTGAGACTGAGGAGCGAGGTTCTGTTCTCCTGTCAGAGTCATCCTGAGGAACCTGCCCTTGCACAGGGGTTGTATTTATTGGCTTATTTCCAGTGGGTAACCTGCAAATAGAAATAACAGTTAATAATCTGACAAGACCAATGTCACCACAATGATAACTATGGGCTGCTCCATTAGCAAAGGAGACTGGATCCCTTTTCTTTCCCTGGTCTAACTAGGCTTTGATGGCTGCAAAAAAAAAAATCACAATTACCCCAACGGACCTGCTTCAAGAAAGCTCAATTTTCTCAAAATAGTCCACGTGGTTCGTAAAACTAAAAATGAATTTATATGTTAAGCATTTAATGATAATTTAACTAATTATGCATTAGTCATCATTAATTTACATAAGGTAACTTGGGAAATATTAGAGAAATGGATGGAATATGGAAAACAGATTCACAAAAAAAGACATTTTTATATTGTGCATATAGGTGAACTACATCTGTAATGTAGTGATCAATTTAAACCTTAAGCAATAGTGGTGTATGACAATCCTGTGATGACCATCAGGCCTCATAATTCAAACTCTGCAGTTTATGAAGACTGCATAATAAATGCTAAATAACCCCCTTTTCCCACTCTGACCTGTGTCTTAGTGACAAGAGGCCACTTGTTTTTATTAGTTGCATTTGTGCAACTTTATTTCCTTGCTTTTAAGTTTCCTATCCTCATACCTCCTCTATTTGTTGGGAGGATAGAGACAAGTCTGGGTTGCAGGCTTCACCATGGTCAGCATGATGGTCACCTTTCAACTGACCGACAGCAAAACATACTTCTGTGGAAGGCAGACTGGCCAGGCTTCGCTCAGTTTATGGACAAAGAGTTATGCATCACACAACATCCTACCCAAGCTAAGCACTGCCAAAACACAACCAACGAAAGCAGAAATCGAATGGTAGCTGTGACAGGCATCTGACTTAACAGCATTCAACTTCAAACATCCTATTTTCAACACTTGGCCATTCACAGAAATTTATTTTTTTAAAGTTAACAGATCTAATTTTAAAGAAACATTTTCAGGTAATGTTGAAGTTACCTTAATCCCATGGCCAGCAGAAATTTAATTCCACTAGCAGTAAACTACAGAATGGGCTAATTAATAACCTTGCTGTAAAGGAGCCATTAGGAAACAGTGACCACAATATGATAGAATTCTACATTAAGTTTGAAAGAGATATAGTTCATTCTGAAACTAGGGTCTTAAATCTGAACAAAGGAAACTATGAAGGTATGAGGGGCAAGTTGGCTATGGTGGATTGGGAAAATAAATTAAAAGATTTGATAGTAGGCAGGCAACGGCCAGTATTTAAAGTAGTATTACACAGTTTGCAACAAATATACATTCCTTGAAGACACAAAAACCCAACAGGAAAGGTGAATCAACCATGGCTAACAAAAGAAGTGGCTTATAGGGTCGCCAGAAAAAGTGGCAAGCCCGAGGATTGGAGTCCAACAAAGGAGGACCAAGAAACTGATAAAGAAAGGGAAGAGATTATTAATGTAAGTTAGCTAGAAACATAAAGACAGATTGTAAAAGCTTCTTTAGGTATGTGAAAAGGAAACTATTAGCAAGGACGAATGTGGGTCCATTACAGGCAGAGACAGGAGAGTTTGTGGTGGAGAATGAGGAAATGGCAGAGAGACTAAACAATTGCTTGTGTCTGTCTTTATGGAGGAAGACACAGAACATCTCCCAGAAACACTAGGGAACCAAACAACTTGTAAAAATGAGGAACTGAAAGTAATCAGGATCAATAAAGAGGTTGTACTCGAAAAATTAATTGGATTGAAAGTTGATAAACCCCCTGGACCAGATAAGCTACATCGGAGTATTGAAGGAGGTGGCCTTAGAGGTAGTGGATGCATTGGTCATTATCTTTCAAAATTCTAGAGATTCTGGAAGTGTTCGTGCAGTTTGGAAAGTAGCAAATGTAACCTCACTATTTAAGAAGGAAGTGAGGGATGAAACAGCTACAGCTCTATTAGTCTGACGTCAGTAGTAGGGAAAATGTTAGAATCAATTATAAAAGGATGAGATAACTGGATACTTGGAAAATAATGATTTGATTGGGCAGAGTCAACATGGATCTCTGAAAGGGAAATCATGTTTGACAAATCTGTTGGAGTTTTTTTGAGGATGTTAGTTGTAGCGCAGATAAAGGAGAACCAGTGGATGTGGTGTATTTGGATTTTCAGAACTTTTTGATAAGGTCTCACACAGGAGGTTAGTAAACAAAATTAGAGCACACGGGATTAGGGGTAATATACTGCTATGGACCAAGAATTGGTTAACAGACATAAAGCAGAGAGCAGGAATAAATGGGTAATTTTCAGGGTGACAGGCTATTACTAACGGGGTACCACATGGATCAGTGCTTGGGCCACAGCTGTTCACAATCTATATAAATTTGGATATGGGGACCAATTATAATATTTCCAAATTTGCAGATGACACAAAACTAGGAGGGAATGCAAGTTGTGAGGAGGATGCAAGGAGGGTTCAAGGGGAGTTGGACAGGCTAAGTGAATGGGCAAGAACACGGCAGATGGAATATAATGTGAGTAAGCGTGAAGTGATCCACTTTGGTAGAAAAAAAACCAGAAAGGCAGAGTATTTCTTAAATGGAGTGGTTATGAAGTGTTGATGTCCAAAGAGACCTGGGTGTCCTTGTTCATGAGTCACTAAAAGCTAGTATGCAGATGCAGGAAGCAAATAGGAAGGCAAACGGTATGTTGGCCTTCGTTGCAAAGGGATTTGAGCACAGGATTAAAGATGTATTGCTGCAATGGTATAAAGCCTTGATGAGATCGCACCTGGAGTATTGTGTACAGTTATGGTCTCCTTATCTAAGGAAGGATATACTTGCCATAGAGGGACTGCAGAGGAGGTTCACCAGACTAATCCCAAGAATGGCAGGATTGTCTTATGAGGAGACTGCAGAAACTCGGTAAACTAGGAGTTTTGAAGAATGAGAGGTGATCTCATTGAAACTTAAATTCTTACAGGGCATGACTGGGTAGATGTGGATATGATGTTACTGGTTGGTGAGTATAGAACAAGGGGACAGAGTCTCAGAATAAGGGGAAGGCCATTTAAGACCGAGATAAGGAAGAATCTCTTTAGTCAGAAGGTGGTGAGTCTGTGGAATTCTCTACCCCAGAAGCTCAATCATTGAGCATGTTAAGACAGAAATCAATAGGTTTCTGAATACTAACGACATCAAGGGATATAGGGATAGTGGTGAAAAATGGCATAGAGGTAGACGATCAGCCACAATCTGTTTGAGCAGACTTGACGGGTCGAATGGCCTACTCCTGCTCCTACTTCCTATGAACTAATCAGACCATGCTGATACTAAACACTAAATTGTACTAAGTAGAAGGAATATAACACTAATAAATTGGGGAAAACAAAATCGGTCTACCACTCTATGGAGTGTACTATCGAAGTCTAGAATATGAATGCTCAAATAATGTTGTACCAGCACACAGAAAAAGACACATAATAAATGGGTGATGAAATGGCAGTTATGAAATAATCACATTAACAACACAGTAAACCAGTCAGTACAAGGATACTGTGAATCCTATTATATTGAGTGGTAAATGGAAATTTGATATAGTTTGCGTTGTATTTTTTAGCTTTGTGGAGCTAGAGGAAATCACAGAATGGTTTGTATAGTGAGCAGTTGATTGTTTTTTTTGAAGACAAAGCTCATTGATAGAGAAGATTAGAGCTCTACTTTACAACATGGCCAGAGTCTCCGGATCTCAATTTGTATCTAAGGTCTTTATGATTGCAATAGGAACAGAGGAGCAGGAGTAGGCCATTCGGCCCTTCGTGCCTGCTCTGCCATTCAATAAAATCATGGCTGATCTGTTGTGGTCTCAACTCCACTTTCCAGTCTCTCCCCACCTCCCCCCTCCAAAAAACCCTAGACTCCCTTGTCTATCAAAAATCTAACTAACTTAGCTTTGAATAAATTCAATGACTACTGCTTTCTGGGGAAGAGAATTCCACAGACTAATGACCGTTTCAGGAAAAAAAATTAGTCTTCAAAGGAAGACCTCTTATTCTTAAACTCTATCCCCCAATTCTAGGGTCACCCAGAAGTGGAAATATCCTTCCAGCATCCACCCGGTCCAGTCCCCTCAGGATCTTCTATGTTTCAATAAGATCACCTCTCATTCTTCTAAACACCAACAGGTATAGGCCCAAGCTTGTCAACCTTTCCTCACAAGATAAGCCCTTCATCCCTGGAATTAGTAGAGTGAACCTTCTCTGAATTGATTCTATTGCAATAATATCCTTTTTCAAATAAGGAGACCAAAACTGTACACAGTACTCCAGATGTGGTCTCACCAAGGTTCTGTGCACCTGCAGTAAAACTTCCCTACCTTTACACTCTACTCCCCTTGCAATAAATGGCAACATTCCATTTGCCTTCCTGGTCATTTGTTGTAACTGCATACTAACCTTTTGAGATTCATGTACCAGGACACACAGATCCCTCCAAGTTCTGCAATCTCGCTCCATTTAAATAGTATACAGCTTTTCTATTCTTCCTGCCAAAGTGGACAAGTTCACATTTTCTCATTACAGTCCATTTACCAAACTTTTGCCCTTTTACTTAATCTATCCATATCCTTTTGTAGGCTCTTTACCTCCTCCTGACAACTTACTTTCCTTCCTATTTTGGTGTAATTGGCAAATTTAGCTACCATACATTTGGTTCCTTCATCCACGTCATTGATGTACATTGTAAATAGTTGAGGCCCCCCAGCACTGATTCCTGTGGCACTCCACTGGTTAGTGCTTGCCAACCTGAAAAAGACCCATTTATCCCTACTGTCTGCTTCCTGGTATCTAACCAGTCCTTTATCCATGATGTTACCCCCTACACCATCTGCTCTGCATGTGCAATGCATCATGAGAAGCTGTATTTTTGACCGTTATTAAAGATTAGTGCCAAGTTTAAAGAGGAAACCTGAACGTCTCTGGTTTGTACTGTTGTGTATGCATACGATCCACTGGCAGTTTCATGGTGGATAATCCTGAGGTCTTGGCATCCTCTTGGTAGAGATAACTCATAATACATATGCAACAATATACTAAAACATACTATAAATAACCAGATCAAAAATTAATTAACTGGATCAATGTTTCCTCGTATAATGCTAGGTGTATATTGGTACTGGCAAGTTAGAGCAGCTCAGCTCCTGCAAGGCAAAGGTAACTTGCAGAATATTTGCTACATTGATGTGTTACTAATACTTAATGTTATGAAGCAAATATGCAGCCAGAACTGAATGAACTTGCCGCATTATTGTTGTCCTACAAGCAGTTTTCTTGCTTGGTCATAAAACCTGGCCGCTAAAAACAGTAATGCAACATTGATGGAATGGTGCAGCAAACATGCTCGATATAAGCTGTGTTTTGGAATTAACCAGGTGACTAAGCAGAATGAAGTAATGGTAGCTTCAAACAAGCTTCCATAGCACTTAACTAGGCTTCAGTTATTTCAAAATTGTGCTAAAAATCATCTTACATTCCAAAACGTTGATCCCCTTTGATAATTCTTTAAATATTTGGAAGAAAATTATACTGTTCCTTTAAAACTAGTTAGATAATCTAGAATACAAAATAATAAATTCTTGCAATTTATGCCACCTTATCACATCTGTACATCTTAAAGCTTTTCACACTATGAAATACTATAGTGCTGATTTTAACCTTGGGGTGGCACAGTGGCGCAGTGGTTAGCAGCGCAGCCTCACAGCTCCAGTGACCCTGGTTCAATTCTGGGTACTGCCTGTGTGGAGTTTGCAAGTTCTCCCTGTGTCTGCGTGGGTTTCCTCCGGGTACTCCGGTTTCCTCCCACATGCTAAAGACTTGCAGGTTGATAGGTTAATTGGCCATTATAAATTGCCCCTAGTATAGGTTGGTGGTAGGGAAATATAGGGACAGGTGGGGATGTGGTAGGAATATGGGATTAGTGTAGGATTAGTATAAAACATGGGTGGTTGATGGTCAGCACAGACTCGGTGGGCCGAAGGGCCTGTTTCAGTGCTGTATCTCTTAAAAAAAAAACATGATCTGCATTGGATGTGTGGTTTATGTTCCATCTAATTTTTGGCTCTACTGAAGTCAATTGGGCATCTAACCTGAACATGCCTCCATTCTCACCACCTTAGGGTGAAATCAGGAATCATATTTCATGCTGTGTATTGGAGTACAAGTACTTAAAAGTTACATTTTATAAACACAGCAACCTGTCTTGCATCAAGATTCTGACAGCTGACACTACAAAAGTAATAATTAGACCTCCTTCATTGGTTCAGTTGGCAAATGTATTGTCTGGTATGGTAACGATTCACAGAGACGAAGAAAAATGTAGATTTTATCCTCAGTCAGTGTGACATTAGCTGTTCTCAGCAATGCTGTAACTAGCTTAAGTGTTCTGGGGGTAGAAAAGAAAAAGATCCCTGCAGTTTTCATTCTTAATATTTATTTGGAAGTAGGCTAGATAACTAGCGTAGATCCAGCAGTAATACCGTACCCCTCTTCCACCCATGATTGAATTATCCTGGGCTCCATTTTACCTCCCGGGTGGGAATGTGACAAAGCGAGAAGGCGGCCAGTCCAGGAGCAGCAGCAACAGGCAGGCTTGGCAGATTTTAACGGTCAGGCATCAGTAGCATGCCGCTCGTCTACTTCCCCACCACAACAGCCAGGCAGTTGCTGGGAGCAGCTGACTGGCTATTAAAACTCAGACAGCAAGCAACCGCGGCTGGGGACCCAGGAGTACCCTGACAAAAGTTAAGTACTCTGAGGAGAAACAAAGGATTTGACAGATTAATATTTTATTTTGAAGACTTTAAAAATCAACCTGATTAATAAACTTTAGGCGTTTGTGAATATTTTTATTCTTCAAAGTAAGTTTAGCAACTTCCTGTCTCAAGCACCCCAATATCTGTTTCAGGGAAGATATGATATAGACCAGGTGCCCAACAAAGTTCCTTAATCTCAATTTGGAACTCAACCTTCTCTGCACCAAGGAAGCATTTTCTATACTAGCCATCTTTCTGGGCTCTGAGTGCGATGGACAGTTATGCATACACTGTTGCTAAATTAGCAACAGTTTTAGGCTATGGCCCTAAAACAGTCCAAATTCAAATAAAATTTTGATGGCCATAAAATGAGTGTTTTCATCCATCAGTTTGAGTTAAGGTCAAAGAGTGTGTTAACCCACTGTCACCTTGACTGCCTTCCCTCCCGATTAAAGCAGTTTTGCCAAAACTCTTTTCTTTTATGCCAAGCACACAATTGCTTGGTAATCATTAATCTTGATCACTGAAAGCAGAGCCTTACATCAGTAGTTTATACTGCGTCTGTGAAATGTACCTGTTGCATGCATCCCTCCCTCTATTCCTAACACCTCAGTGGGGGACTGTTAAGATTAATAGGAGACTGTGAGCCAAGATGAGCGGTCTCATTATCATAATAACAGGCAAGCAGCTCAGTGACTTACCTTGGTGCAAGTGACACCGTAGCTTTGCATGTTTTTATAAACCCTGGTTAAAAAATCTTTCCCAGAAAGTGTACCAGGATAACAATGGTCCTTTATAGTCTTCTAGAAGGTTATTAATGTGGATATTTTGCACTCTGCTAAACAAAGATTACCTATCTCATAGAATATATAGGCTTCAAGTTTAAGTAGTGAGAGTGACAGATGAACTGTGAATGTCCTGTCCCCCATCACAAATGGGGGTCTGTCATGGTAGACACCTTTTTTGGAGTCAGTGACATCAGTTGCACCTGTAAGCAGATGACACCCCTTATGTCCCAGAGTTGACACTCACTTCCCAACACCTATGTACAGAATAGTGCAACCTAGGGGATGTACTGATACATCCTCCTTGACATAAAAACACCATATTGCATCTTCATGTAATCCCACATGAAACGCTCCAAAATTTGACAAGGTAAGAAAATGTAGAAAAAAAATGAGGTAGATGCAAAATGTTAACTGGCTTTATTTAACAGACAACACATTAGCATACAGAGCTGTCTGTGAAATAAAGCTGCTTAATCTGACTCACTCAGTCATTATTACAGCTTAATCACCACATCATTGGTCAAAGAATTGAACATACTATGCATCACATCAGTGGGTCACCTTGCTAGACTTAAAATAACTCCCAACTACAATCCTGCATCTTAACCTTCCAACTCTCAGCAGATACTTGCTCTGAGGTGAAACGTTTAAAATGCAAAGCATCTTATTTTACTTGTGTGATCATGCTTTTCTCTAAAATGCCAAGATTTAAATTATGAACATACGAATTAAGAGGAGTAGGCCATTTGGCTCCTCGAGCCTGCTCCGCCATTTGATCTCCCCTCAGCCTTTTCTGTTCCAAGGAGAACAGCCTCAATCCTTCCTCATAGCTGCATTTTTCCAATCCTGGCAACATGCTTGTAAATCTCCTCTGTATCCTCTTTTGTGCAATAACATCCTTTCTGTAATGTGACCAGATCTGCACACAGTACTAACCAATGATTTATACAGTTCCAGCATAACCTCCCTGCTCTTATATTCTATACCTCGGCTAATAAAGGAAAGGATTCCCTATGCCTTCTTAACCACCTTATTGATCTGTCCTGCTACCTTCAGGGATCTGTGGACATTTACTCCAAGATCCGTCTCTTCCTCTACACCTCTCAGTATTTTCCCATTAATAGTGTATTCCTTTGCCTTGTTTGACCTCCCCAAATGCATCACCTCACACTTCTCCAGGTTGAATTCCATTTGACACTTTTCTGTCCATCTGACCAGACCATCAATATCTTCCTGCAGCTTACAGCTATCCTCCTTGCTATCTACCACATGGCCAACCATTGTGTCTGTAAACTTCTTGATCATGCCCCCTACATTTACGTCCAAATCGTTAATATATGCCACAAAAAGCAGGGGACCCAGTACAGAGCCCTGCAGAATGCCACTGGAAACAGCCCTCCAGTCGCTAAACCATCTATCAACAATTACCCTTTGTTTCCTGCCACTGAGCCAATTTTGTATCCACCTTGCTGCAATTCCCTGGATCCCATGGGATTTTTAAAAATAAAATAACCAGTCTGCTATGCAGAACCTGTCAAAAGCCTTGCTAAAATCCATGTGGACCATATCTATTGCACTACCCTCATCTATCTTCCTTGTTACTTCTTCAAAAAATTCGATCAAGTTGGTCAGACAAGATCTTCCCTTAACAAATCCATGCTGACTTTCCTTGATTAATCTGTGCCTTTCTAAGTGACAGTTTATCCTGTGTCTCAGAATAGATTCCAATAATTTTCCCACTGCTGAGGTTAGAGTGACTGGCCTGTAATCATTCAGTCTCCCCCTCGCTCCCTTTTTAAACAGGTGCAACGTCAGCAGTCCTCCAATCCTCTGGCACCACACCTGTATCCATTGAGGACTGGAAAATGATGGTCAGACCTTCCGCTATTTCCTCTCTTGCTTCTTGTAACAGCCTGGGGTACATTTCATCTGGCCCTGGTAATTTATGAACTTTCAAGGATGCTAATCCCATTAATACATCCTCTCTCCCTATGTTGATCACATCCAATACTTCACACCCTTCTTTCTTAACTACAATATGTGCATCGTCCCTCGCTTTTGTGAAGACAAACGCAAAGTATTCATTAAGAATGAAATCAACATCTTGCACCCCTGCACATAGGTTACCTTTTTGGTCTCTTATGGTCCCTACTCTAAATTTCCTTAGTTATCCTCTTACTCAATGTATTGATAAAACATCTTTGGGTTCACCTTGATTTTGCTTGCCAATATTCTTTCATACCCTCTCTTTGCTTTCCTAATTTCCTTTTTGTTTTCACCCCTCCACTATCTATACTCCTCTCAGCTTTCTGTAGGATTGACTTCTCAGTGTCAAATATAAGATTTCCTTTTCTGCCTTATCTTATCCTGTAGGCTCCTTGACATCCATGAGGCTCTAGATTTGGCCGTCTCACCCTTTTTCTTTGTGGGGACATGTTTACTCTGAACCCCTTGAATCTCCCCTTTGAATACCTCCCACTGCTCTGACACAGATTTACCTTCAAGTGGGTGTTTCCAGTCCACTTTTGCTAAATCACTTCTCAACTTAGTAAAATTGGCCTAGCCCCAATCAAGAACTCTAACTCGTGTTTGATCCTTGTACTTTTCCATAATTATGTTAAAACTGATGGAATTATGATCACAACCACCAAAATGTTCTCCCACTGTCACTCCTTCCACCTGCCCATCTTCATTTCCGAAATTGAAGTCAAAAACTGCTCCCTCTCTTGTTGGACTTGCTACATACTGGCCAAAAAGGTTCTCCTGAATGCACCTCAAGAATTCTGCTCCCTCAATTCCTTTCACACTAAAACTATCCCTGTTAATATTGGGGTAGTTAAAATCCCCTATTACTGCCCTATTGTTCTTGCACTTCTCAGAGATTTGCCTACATATCTGCTCTTCTAGCTCCCTCTGACTGTTCGGGAGTCTATAGTACACTCCCAGCAGTGTGATTGCCCCTTTTTCGTTTCTTAGTTCAATCCATGTGGCCTCATTTGATGAGCCTTCAGTCATAGAACATAGAACAGTACAGCACAGTACAGGCCCTTCGGCCCACGATGTTGTGCCGAACCTTTAACCTACTCTAGGATCAAACTACCTACATACCCTTCATACTACTATCATCCATGTACCTATCCAAGAGTCGCTTAAATGTCCCTAATGTATCTGCTTCTACTACCACCGCTGGTAGTGCATTCCACGCATCCACCACTCTCTGTGTAAAGAACCTACCTACCCTCCTCGACGACCTCCCTTTCTGCAGCTCTGATACTATCCCTGATTAGCAATGCCACTCCCCCACCTCTTTTACCTCCCTCCCTATTCCTTTTGAAACATCTAAACCCCGGAACATCCAACATCCATTCCTGCCCCTGTGATATCCAAGTCTCCGTAATGGCCACAATAGCTTCTTTTACCAAAATTGCCACTCCCCTCCTTTCATATCCCCCTCCCTATTGTGTCTGAAAACCCTGTAACCAGGAACGTTGAGCTGCCATATTCCTGTCCCTCCTTAAGTCATGTTTCTGTAATAACTATCATACTGCCACATGTCTATCTGTGCCCTCTTCTCCTCTGCTTTATTTGCTATATTCCTTACATTGAAATAGATACCCTTGAGCACTGCCAAACTCTATTTTTCAACCTTTGTTTCCGGTCTTCCAGACTCATCCATTAATTTTCTGCCTTCCATTTTCATTTCTGATTTTGTCCTAAATGAGTCTACCCTCAGGTCCCCAACCCTCTGCCAAACTAGTTTAAACCTTCCCTAACAGCACTAGCAAAACGTCCCACAAGGAACTCAGTCCCGGCTCTGTTCAGGTGCAAACAATCCGGCCTGTGCAGGTCCCATCTCCCCCAGAGCCGGTCCCATTGTCCCAAGAATCTGAAGCCTTCCCTCCCGCACCATCTTTCCAGCCATGCATTCATCGGTCTTATCCTTCAATTCCTGTACTCATTTGTGCGTGGCACTGAGAGTAATCCAAAGATTACTACTTTTGAGGTCCTGTTTGCTAATTTCTTACCTAGCTCCCTAAATTCTGACTGCAGGACCAAATCCCTTTTCTACCTATATCCCTGGTTCCGATGTGGACCACAACTGCTGGCTGTTCACCCTCCTCCTTCAGGATGCTCTGCAGCTGCTCAGTGACATCCTTGACCCTGGCACCAGGAAGCAACATACCATCCTGAATTCATGTCTGCAGCCACAGAAATGCCTGTCTATTCCCCTGACATTGAATCACCTTTCACTATGGCTCTTTCAGTCTTCCCTGTACCCACCTGTGCAGCTGAGCCGCCTGTGGTCCCTCTCACTCACTTTTGAAGACTGTGCGCTTCTCAAGGTGCACCATGAATGCTAATCCTTCCAGACCTCGTAACCTATGTGGAAAGCTGTCTCGAGAAACATGTAACCACCATTTCTGGTGTTTCTAACCACTTGTGCCAAATACAGCTCCACATTTTTTTCAGTGGGGCATACCCATACAAACTGCAGGCCCTGTAACTGCCTGTCTGAGCACCATGCAGAGCCTCGATTTGACTGGGATGGCAGCTAGTGCTGCTTCAGGGTTTGTCCTCAACCTGCTTCTGCCTATCCATAGTCATACAGCACAGAAACAGGCCCTTCGGCCCACCCTGTCCATGCCAGCCATCAAGCCTATCTATTCTAATTTCATTTTCTATCTGTCATCGAGATGAGATCCCAATTCTCCAATGAATGGTTTGGCCTGTCCCCAGCCAGGTGGTGTACCAGATGGTCTCCCCTTTGACCAGGTAACACACAAGGCTTTATCATTCTGCACAATCTTGTAGTAGGTGTAGTTCATCCATCAGGTTGTGAGGCGCATCTGGTCTTCCACCTGTTTGATGACTCATGTGCTTATAAGGCGATAAAATGATCTCAACGTATGTCTAGTTGCTTCAGAGTTTTCTAGTCCTGATTAAACAACAAATCATCTGGAACTATTTCCAAAAATCTGTCACTTAGCATTAATTGGCAAAGACTTTTCTAGTCTCCAGCCACACATCCTCAAGCATGATAACATTTCTCTACTAGCACTGGAAAGAACTTTCCTTAGTTTCTTCAATTTCTGGTTGCACACTTCAGGCGTGAAATGATAAGCCCAAGAATAGCATGTTTTATAATATCACAGCCTGCGTTATCAACATGATTGACATGAGAAAATGCAACAAGCACCTTATGCTTAGTGATAGGAGCTAGCTCCCATATTCATTTTTATTTCATTTTTGGTGACTAGCTAATACTTCACTCTCCCTCGATAAAAATAATAGCTTAAAATTGATCCCCTCTTTAAAATCTGATTTAATAAGATGGTGGACCTAGAGTTCCACAGACACACTTACCAAGCTCGCTATGGATGTCTGTTATGGCGGGCAACCATAAAGGCGGGGCTAAAGCGTGGTAAGTCGAAGAGACTTAGCAGTTGGCAGGAAAAAAGACAGAAGCGCAAGGAGAGAGCCAACTGTGTAACAGCCCCGACAACCAATTTTTTTCTGCAGCACGTGTGGAAGAGTCTGTCACTCTAGTATCGGCCTTTATAGCCACTCCAGGCGCTGCTCCACAAACCACTGACCACCTCCAGGCGCTTATCCATGGCCTCCTTGTCTCGGGAGACAAAAGCAGCAGCAGCTTAAAATTGATCCCTTTAAAATTTGATTTAATAAGATGGTGGACCCAGAGTTCCACAGCCACACTTACCAAGCTCGCTATGGATGTCTGTTTCTCTGCCAGATGGAGATTGTGGCAACACTCTCCCCTTCTTGTGGGTCTCGAATTCACATTACTCCCGCTGTTCTTGTAATCAGTGTTCCTCTCATTCTTGCTGTCTTCCAATTTGTGTTGCTCTAGTTCTTTCCTGAGGTAAAGCTCTCACCCTCAATTGAAACTCGCTCCTTTGGCTGATCTATTATTTCCATTACTAACTGCAATATTTTAATCTCTGCCTCTGCCAGGTTGTTTGACGGTTTCTGTTCTGACTGTTCACTTTCAAATTTTAGAAGTATCCTTTCTCACTTGTGTACATCAGTATCGCAGTTAGTTGTCAGTAATGGTTATAAATTTAAGTCTACAAAAGATATCTTCTTGGATCCTATGGTGTCAGTCACTCCCATAAGTAGATTCCATGCTCCTTACATGCTGGAGTTGACTCACACTGCCCAACTTTTCACTTATACAATCATATAATGTAGGTACTGTAGACAATCTGTCTCCCTTGACACACGAACTGGGTATTGTACCTTTTGCATATCGTCAATCTTTTACAAACAGAACAAGAAAACGCTTGGTAAGCTCAGACCAACGTGCTATGCAAAGTTATTTTATTGCATGGACAGTGAGTGAACACACAGAGCAACATTAAGGAATTAAGTGAGAATAATCAATGCTGCTTCCCCACATAATACAAAATAATGAATGTGCTGCACATTCCCACATCAGCCAGCTGTTTTGCTTGACTTAAAACAAATTTCTCGGTATACTCTTGCACCTAACCTTCTGAGACTTGATAAAAGC
The DNA here is from genome assembly GCF_036365525.1 of Heterodontus francisci. Taxonomy (NCBI): domain Eukaryota; kingdom Metazoa; phylum Chordata; class Chondrichthyes; order Heterodontiformes; family Heterodontidae; genus Heterodontus; species Heterodontus francisci. Next base: position 49,153,386 of record NC_090384.1, read on the forward strand.
TTACCTTACATCTTTCAGTTCAAACTAAACGAACTGGCAAAGTCTGCTTTTTTGTCCCTTTTTATCACTCTCCCTGTTCACAAGTAGGAGAGCGCCAAAGCCCGACAACCCTCCTCAGCACTGGGGACCAGGTACCATCTAACAGAATTGGAATGAGGTGTTTATTGATTACTGAGACAGACTATGAAATTATTTATCTTTGAGGAAACTATGTTCTGGCTCAGCCAATTAGCATTTTCACTACCATTTTTATCGTTTCTTTACAAAAAACTCATGCAAATATACTTTGCTTTAAAAGTCCAAGATGTAACAATACTCTTTCCCAAATCTTCAGTGGAAAAATCCCAAAATATGTCCCCTCCCCAAATTAATAATTTTGAAGATATTTTAAAGGGCATTATTTGCCAGCGTTTACACTATTATTCTATCCTTAGTCATCTGTAATTATTGGGGATGATTTGTCTCTCCGCCTTTGTAGTTTCCAACTGCTTTTCCAAGTGAGATCAATTAAACTGGCATAAAGTTATGATTCAATATAGGACCTTCAGATATCTGTATTGGCAGTTTGATAAGTCCACTGTCATCAGGAGCACGAAGACCTATTCTGGGGTGGTGCAACATGAAAGACGTCAGAGCAAGCAGCCTGATGTGGTGATGTATAGATACCACACAGTCAGGATATGCAGTGCCTTCATGAACTATGTATGGCAATATAACTCTATATCTCTACATATAATGTTCTTTTTGAATTTGTTCATGGGATTTGGCATTGTTAGTATTTATTGCTCATCCCCAATTGCCCTCGAAAAAGTAGATAGTGAACCACCTTCTTGAAACACTGCAGTACGTATGGTGTAGGTTCTCCTACTGTGCCGTTAGGGAGGGAGTTCCAGGACTTTGATTCAGTGATGAAGAAACAACAGTATATTTACAAGTCAGGATGGTGTGAGACTTGGAAGGGAATTTTCAGGTGGTGGTGTTCCCATGCACCTACTGCCCTTGTCCTTCTAGACTGTAGAGGACACAGGTTTGGGAGATGCCGAAGAAACCTTGACGGGTTGCTGCAGTGCATCTTGTAGATGATACATACGGCAGCCATGTTGTGCTGTGGAGGGAGTAAGTGTTGGAAGAATTGATTGTTTAAAAGTTGGTGGATGGGGTGCTGTTCAAGCAGGCAGCTTTGGCTGGAATGGTATCGAGCTTTGAGTGTTGTTGGAGCTGCACTCAACCAGACAAGTGGATAGTATACCATCACACTCCTGACTGGTGCTTTTCGGTGGTGGAAAGACTTTGGGGAGTCAGGGGATGACTCACTCACAACAGAATACCCAGCTTCTAACCTGCACTTGTAGCCACAGTATTTATGTGGCTGATCTAGTTGTTTGTGATCAATGGTGACCCCCAGGGTGTTGATGGCAGGGGAAATTAGCAATAGCAATGCTGTTGAATGCCATGTAGAGGTGGTTTGATTTTTTCTCGTTAGAGATGATCTTTGCCTGGCACTTGTGTTGTGCAAATGTTATTTGCCACTCATCATTCCAAACATGAATATTGTCCAGCTCTTGCTGCAAGTGGGCACGGACTGCTTCACTATTTGAGTAGATGCAAATGGAACTGGACACTGTGCGATCAGCAAACATCCCTGCTTCTGACCTTATGATGGAGGGATGGTCACTGATGAAGCAGCTGAAGATAGTTGGGCACTGCCCTGAAAAACACCTGTGGCAATGTCCTGGGGCGGAGAGGATTGGCGTTCAACTAAAACCATCTTTCTTAGGGCTAGGTAGGAGCATTCTCCCAGCCACTCATTGATTCCCATTGACTGCAATTTTACTTGGACTCCTAGATGATGATGTCAAGGGCAGTCATTCTTTCTTCATATCTGGAATTAAGCTCCTTTGTCCATGTTTGGACCAAGGCTGTACGATGTCTGGAGCAGAGTGGTCCTGGTGGAACTCCAACTAAGCATCAGTAAGCCAGTTATTGGTGAATAAGTGCCACTTGATAGCACTGTCGATGACACTTTCCATCACCTTGCTGATTACTGAGAGTACACTGATGGTGCTGTAATTGACCGGGTTGGACTTGTCTTCATTTTTGTGGACAGGACATACCTGGGCAAATTTTCATATTGTTGGGTAGATGCCAACATTGTAGCTATACTCAAACAGCTTGGCCAGAGTCACAGCTAGTTCTGCAGCACAGGTTTTCAGCACGACAGCTGGGATGTCGTTGGGGGCCATAGCCTTCACTGTATCCAGTGCGCTCAGCCTTTTCTTGAGGTCATGTGAGGTGAATCAAATTGGCTGAAAACTGGCCTCCGAGATGGGGGTGGGGGGCACCTTAGGAAGAAGTTGAGATGGATCATCCATTTACAACTTCTGGCTCATCATGGTTGCAATGATTTGGTCACCTATTCTTTTATTAGGAGGTTATTTTGACTGCTCTTTGAAAATAGGGCTGGTTTCATAAGTCTGTCGTAGTTTTTCTTGGATCAGTTTCTAGCCACTTTCCTCACTTTTCATTAGTATACTCCCTAGGTGTTCAGTTGTGGTTTGCTGTTGTTTTTACTATTGAGTTAACCAATTAGTATTATGTATTGGTAAAAGTGAGATGTTATTGGAAATAGGTGTTATATAGACTGTGTGCTGATGCCAGACTCTGAATACATAATAGATAGTAATACTCTCATGGTATTAGTCATTGCAAATTAGATAATGCCCTATTCTATAAAGGATATATACATTACACTATATATTACTCTATTATATTACTAAGGTGAGTCTGCATCTTTTAGGGCAATAAAGTCTAATTATTTTCAATAAAGACAGGCTCAGGCCAGAGTTTAACTGTTATTTGGTCAGTTTCAGACTACAGCTCAGAAACAGCAACATTAAGATTTTTTCCATTCGTAATGAAGTTTGACATTTGTACATAATAGACAGAAGGTATATGGATAAATGTTACTTCATCAATGTCTGGCATTAATTGCCACTCAACTGGCAGTTTCACACTTACAGGCCATAGGATGATTTGTGTTCATACAGGAAAAATGTTACACTAAGGCAACAAGGAGTATTCATCTGGCATTGGGTTTGAGGACGATTATCGGCATGAAGTAGAGGCCACTTTACTGTGCATCGGGATGCACAATCACTAGCCTAGGAATACTTGATGTTGACACGGAGTGTCCAAAATGGAATATATTCTCTACTCCAGCACCGACAGCCATCAACTTGAAGCGCATGAAAAATTCACCAAAAGTGGTAAAACAAAACATATAGTTTTAGATTGCAACAGGAAAGCTACAATTGTTAAGGGGAAAGAATCAGCTCTATTTCTTTTCCCACATGTCATGTGCACATAGTGCTGTTAATATCACATTTGCATTTATTGGCAGCGCTGAAATTCAAAGTGGGGGAGGCGCAACCAAATTAGAATGTGTGTTTCAGAAAATCTTTGCTTTTTGACTGTGGACAGTAGTATCTCAATTTATGAAAGCCGTCAGTTTCTTTGAGTGTTTTATTCTTCCTCGCCCAAAGTTTCTTCCCGACTGTTCTGAAGATTCCATATTAAAAATTGGATTATGCGAGCTTGTTTACATAACTTAGACCTTGCAACCTGAAGAGGATATAGACCCATCATTGCAGAATATTACTCAAAGGATAATGTATCAGGTGACATGAAGGCAGCTGGAATCAAAGTATTTTTTTTTCATACGGTCAAGGACAGTATTTCCATTAACCAGTCAAATATAAATTATGAATATGGCTTTGAGAATAGTCCGAGTAAAACTCAACCGTTTAAAAAGGGAGTGTGCACTTAGTGGTGTCCAATCCATTGACATCAAATGTAACAGCAACATTAAACAAGGGAAAATGATATCATCAGCTTTCAAAACCACACTACTAATAGCAGTCCACGGGCCTCAGACTATACGATGCAGTTCGATCACAAGATTATCATCCCCAAAAGTAATGCAAACCATCAGTGAGAAAACAGTGAGGGTTTTATATCATAGTGTCCTTTCAGATTTACTTGTTTTGAAATGATCTGAAAGAGCAATTACAGCAAGTATAATTCATTTTTTCAAATTATATTTAATATTTAGACAACCTTCCTCGTTGAGCAGGAGTTAGTTTGCTAACTGCAGTTTAGCTTTCAGAAACTTTCAATAACCTCAACCTTCTTATACCTTGGATAAATTACTTGCAGTTACCTTACTGTGAGTAGAAGCTGTCAATACCAGTATCCAACACTTCTCAGCCATTTCTATTAGGAATCTTTGTGCTCCCAAGAACAAACATGGTAAGTGCTGCCAGGGGATGGGGGAAACCACATTATTCAGCAATAGACCTTATTGCACAGATTTTGATACATATACAAAGACATATACATACACGCACTTCTGTTATGCAGTAAAAGGAAGGAAAAACAGTCACTAATCAACAAGCAAAGGCACAGACAGGTTAGTCAATATTAGAATTTATCAGGTGTACTCAGAGCATGAGTGACAGCACACAATGGAAAGAGAGAAAAGGATGCAAGATAGTCAGGGTCAGGCTGAACAAGGAGTGAATGAAGGTGGTGTTAGGATCAAACAATTAGCAGCTACCAATGCCCAGTGCTGTAAAGGGGATTTGATGTTAGTCCGCGTAGCTTCTGTTAAGGCAGTGGAAAATCTGGGTCTGAGAATGCAGCCTGTAAGCAAAGCAAAGTGATTCCTTAAACAGGGAGAAAAAAAATAATACGGAAAAATAGAAAAAAAGAGATAAGGTAGACTGAGAAAGATCAAAGTTGCAGAACCTCAAACATAGATGAGCCACAGACAGTTGCAGCCAAACTGCAGCAAGTACTGGAAACCAATTAACAGCTGACTGTTAACCACAAACAACATGGACAGCTGGAAGGAGAAGCTACAAATAAAAAGACAGGATTGAAAGGTTTCATTTGGAAAATTTGAACATCGGCCAGACACACAGTTCACAGACAGCTTGAGGGATAAACAAATATGATCCTGCATCCAGGCCATCTGCAGGAAACACTGCTTTTAGACACAAGATGAAGACAGAACTCACATTAGACTTGTATATTTAGAGATTGAATGAAGCTGATCAAAGGGGTCAAAAATCTAATAGCTTCATTCACCTACAAATAAAGAAATCATCCAATAATAAACAACTGCTTGAAGCATACACAAATACCAGACTGGAGCCATTTAATCAGAAAGCTCAGTCTTTTAACTGATATTTAAATTACCACGTATATCTGTCGGGAACAAACTGGCTGGGTTATCACAATCAACCTCCACAGCATAAAATGCAGCCTTATATTATTTATGAATAAGGAATGAGCCGCGTTTATACTCTATTATACTAAAAGTACATAGAAAGAAATGCAAAACCTGGTACCTGCCCCTGGATGTCTGTAGCATCAATCAGTCCTGAAGCACTAATCTATATAGTACAAATTGAGTAACAGACAGCTGCTACTGTATTACACACTGGATGACCTTATCTGGTATTGTTTTATATACAGGATAACAATATAAACTGGGAATGTGTTACATACACAGAACAGATAGATGGGACTGTTATTAGCAGGACAAAGGATACCACAAAGGAGGCAGAAGCATTAGATGACAATAATACAAAGGTTTCATAAGATGCCTTGAACTGCAAGATATATATGGATTCATACTCCATTCTGTGCTTTTTAAAAAAAAAGTTATATGCAGAGATACATGGCTTTTTGTGAATGTCTGCAGTGAAGGAAAAAGGCTATACTGACACCACTGGCAGGATTACATATGTGAAGTGCTACTATACCCTATTGACCTTTATTAAGCTTAAATATTACAGGGAAGGAATGTCCTTTCTGTGGCTATGGAACCTTGGCAACCTGGTCCACAAAGGCCGGGCAACCCAGTTCTATCAGCAATTGTATTTCATTCTTTCTATTTTGTCTTCTTTCAATTCTATTCGCCATAACTTTGGAAAGGACTGTTCTCAGTACTGTTATCTCATTGGTAAATAAGCCCTAAATATCATAGGAACGTAGATTGGCTGCAGCACAGAAGGACATTATGTCTTGCTCTCTGCAAGACCTATTCAGCTAGTCCCACTCCTCCATCTATTCCCTGTAGCCCTGCAAATTTTTTTATCTTCAAATAATTATCCAATTCCCTTTTGAAAGCCACAATTGAATTTGCCTCCACCACTCTCTCAGGCAGTGCATTCCATATCCTAACTACTTTCTGCACAAAAGTTTTACCTCATGTTGCCCTTCTTTTGTCAATCTCTTAAAATCGGTGTCCTCTGGTTCTCTAATTGTATCCTTCATTTTATATATTTATATGAGCACCATTTAGGATCTATGTATGTTAATGGAAATACTGAATCAATGAGACGCGAGACACGTTATGGTACACACCAAAGCAGCCCAAGATGGCAAAAAGCCATCTATTACAGGGGAACACAACAATATCCTATATATATTACTAAGGATACATATATTCCTGTACAAAAATAAATAGACCCAGTGTATATATTGGGAATAGTCGGTTCTGTGTATTTTACAACTCTACCCTTTGCACACACTACAGAAAGTATCTCACTCGGTATATATAAAGAATGCTTTCTTCCTCCCAGGTCTGTTCATTTGACTTGCAAAATAAGTGCTTTCATATATTCTCAAAGTATTCAAACGTTTCACAACCATCTGTTTTTGAAGTGCAATCCTTGAGGTCATATGGCAAATGCACTTTTATTATTTGTAAGTTAGCCAGAAGCAAAGTTTCATAATGGAGTTCTAGAACTGCACCAAATGAAGGGAAATCCAATTCTGCCGTGCAGGATTATGGCAGATTGCACTTTCTACGGACATCTAGGTAAATCTGAATTAAACAGAAAGCTGGGAGGCTCAGACCAAGTTTATTACAGTAAATCTCCTTTTTTCCCCCCGACATGCAAATATAGAGACAACAGCACAAATACCACACACACCATTTCACTACCTTGCAAAGACAGACACACCGGCCTTACAAAGTTAAAAAAAACCCAGCAATGTCAGATAATCTGCTCATCGACCAATGAAAAGTACTACTTAGTTTTAAAAGGCTGTAGATCGACTGAAGGAAACAGTCCTACTGTTTTGAGGTCCTGAGAAAAACAAATTAGAACAGGAAATAATGTAATGAATCATTTTAAAATATAGAGGGGCTCCAGAAATGAGAGGGAGAGTGCAGAACACAAGAAATAGGAGCGGTAGACCATATGGCCCATCGAGCTTGCTCTGCCATTCAATAGGATCATGGCTGATCTTGGGCTTCAATTCCACTTTCCTGTCCGCTCCTCATATCCCTCGATTCCCTGCGAGACCAAAAATCTATCTATCCCAGGCTTAAATGTATTCAATGATGGAGCATCCACAGCCTTCTGGGGTAGAGAATTCCAAAGATTCACAACCCTTTGAGTGCAGTAATTTCTCCTCATCTCACCTTTCTCATATGACATATTTGTAGTTCATGAGGAACAAGGGAGGATATTTCAATGCAACTTTAATTTTAAGCAATACTGGCCTGGAAATTTGCAGTCAGCGATAAAGGAATGGTGGTTGCCGTTCACTATGCTGACAGCTGCCTACAAAGTTTTGGCAGGCTTTTGAGCAGAGACATGCTCTAATCCGGCTTCTGATCCAACACTGCAACCTCTACAGAGCATCTGTGAGTAGGGAAAAGAAAAGTGAGGCTCTTCAACCAATCAGATTGAAGAATCATCACAGACATGCTAAGTCTAAAACAGGAATTATAAAGCTGCAAGTATAATTAAATTTAGATCATATACAGGAAGCAAAATAAAGATTGGGAAAGAAGGAAATGACTAAGTGAGAGAGATAAAAGAGACAGGAAAAGTTTAAAAAAAAAATTTTTTGATCTCCTACACTAACTTCTGCAGGAATGAGGCTACATACTTGTAAAATTAATTTTTCAGGCCGAGAGAGGTTGTTTGACAGTAATCATCATACTGATATGAAATAAAAGTACTCCTGAATGTACCAGCCCTAACTTTTTAATGCCTAGCAAGTACCCCAACTTCATGCTGTCGCATGTATTTCAATGTCAAGTCTATAAGCAAGGCTCTGTTCTGGTGCAGCCTGTGTAACACAGACAACAACTTCTAGATTTCCGCATTTAACTGTGCCAGTGGGTACTCCAGAGTTGCTGTCTGATTTACTGTTAGCCTTGCCATTATTAATGTAAAATCTGGGCCGATATACGTTAAAACAAAACCTAAAATACAGCTCACTATAAATCTGAAATTGGATAGAATATGCTGGGAACACTCTGCAGGTCAGACAGCATCTGTGGAAAGAGAAAGGTAGGGTTAACATTTCAGGTTGCATGCTTCTGACGACAATCAACCTGAAAAGTTAACTCTACTTTTCTCTTTTTACAGTTTCTGCCTCACCTACTGAATGTTTCCAACCTTTTCTGCTTTAATAATTGCTTATGCTCTGCTGAGATCAATTCTTGCATATTCACAGAGTCAGAGTCATACAGCACAGAAACAGGCCCTTTGGCCCATTGTGTCTGTGCCGGCCATCAAGCACCTATCTATTCTAATCCCATTTTCCAGCACTTGGCCCGTAGCCTTGTATGCTATGGCATTTCAAGTGCTCATCTAAATACTTCTTAAATATTGTGATGGTTCCTGCCTCTACCACCCCTTCAGGCAGTGTGTTCCAGATTCCAAACACCCTCTGGGTGAAATTTTTTTTCCTCAAATCCCCTCTAAACTTCCTGCCCCTTACCTTAAATTTATGACCCCTGGTTACTGACTTCTCCGCTAAAGGGAAAAAGTTTCTTCCTATCTAATCTATCAATGCCTCTCACCCTCAATTTTGTATACCTCAATCATGTCCCCCCTCAGCCTTCTCTGCTCTAAGGAAAACAACCCTAGCCTTTTCAGTCTCTCTTCATAGCTGAAATGCTCCAGCCCAGGCAACATCCTGGTGAATCTCCTCTACACCCTCTCCACTGCAATCATATCCTTCCTATAGTGTGGTGCCCAGAACTGTACACAGTACTCCAGCTGTGGCCTAACTAGCATTTTATGCAGCTCCATCATAACCTCCCAGCTCTTATATTCTATGCCTCGGCTAATCAAGGCAAGTATCCCATATGCCTTCCTAACCACCTATCTACTTATGCTGCTGCCTTCAGTGATCTATGGACTACTACACCAAGGTCCCTCTGACCTTCTGTACTTTCTAGGGTCCTACCATCCATTGCATATTCCCTTGTCTTTTTAATCCTCCCAAAATGCATCACCTCACACTTCTCAGGATTAAATTCCATTTGCCACTGCTCCACCCATCTTACCAGTCCATCTATATCATCCTGTAATCTAAGGCTTTCCTCCTCACTATTCACCACCAATTTTCATGTCATCTGCGAACTTACTGATCATACCTCCTATATTCACGTCTAAATCATTAATGTACAGTGAACCAATGCACTAGCCATATTGAAGAAAGATTTTAGATGAATGGTTTAAGAGTAGAAAATGAGAGAAGGGTGATGACTGCCTTCTGGAATGGCTTAAATTCAAAAAAAGGTTGAAGTGCTTTCCAGCACTGGCTCTTTTGTTTCTCTTGGGAACAGGAAATGGAAGCTCCCTTAATTACCTTTCTACCCCTCGTGGCTGCTTGTTCCGTCAGACACAACTCATTTGTCTTTTGGGTAACCTGTGTCGGAAGACTGGTGGTCCTCTTTGAGGAACTCCTTAATGAGAAAGGGGGTCATCCTTCCAGAAGGATCAGACCCCGATGTTTATTCTATTCCTAGTGCCGGAATGGTATTGTCCTGTTTTGTTCTAGAAGTGGGTACAGACATTTCACAGGTTTATTAATGTGAATTTAAACCCCATCAGTAATCCTCCATATTCAATATCACATGGGACACAGAATGTACTCTGTGAGGGACTTCAATATTCAACACCATAACTAGCTTAGTAGTGCCACCATGGACAGACATGGCAATGTCCTGAAGGGTACAGCTGTTAGACTGGACTTGCAGCAGGTGGTGAGAACACAAACATGAGAATAATCTACTTACATTTACCACCACCAATCTACCTGCCACAGATCCATCTGTCCATGACAGCATTGATCGGTGTAACCACCACATATCCTTGTGGAAGCCAAGTCCTGTCTTCACACAAATGCCTGGCTTGGGTATAAAATCAATATCCGACCCGACCGCAGCCAACCCGAACCCTTTACATTTTATTCGCGCCCGATCCGACCCGAATATCCTTCATCCGTTCCGACAACAGGCGATTCCTACAGATGGAGTTGTGGGGAATCATGGCTCAGCCTGATCCTGTGATTTCCCGGAAGCAGCACTGTTCAGCCCGACCTGACCAGAGTCCCGAATGCTAGACTCGGAATATAGACCCGACCCTACCCAAACCCGACATGTGTAGTCCGGACACGTCGGGTTCAGGTTGGGCAGCCAGGCTTTACTTCACATCCATCATCATGTGGCACTACCAGTGTGATAAGTGGGATAGATTAATAGAGCCAGCATTCATGAAGTGCTGTGAGCCATCGCTGTATAAGGCCCAGCAGCGGAGGTGAAATTAGGTGAATTTTCTTTTAAACACAGCAAGTTATTATGACTTGGAATGTAGTGCCGATTGAGTAATAACTTTCAAAAGGGAATTGGATAAATACTTGAATAGCAGAACATTGTACAACAATGGGATAAAAGCAGGGAAGTGGGATGAATTGGATAGCTCTTTCAAAGAGCCAGTACAAGCATAAAGGTCTGAATGGCCTTCCGTGATCTAAGATTTAACGATATCCCTTACTTTTCTATCACTATTGACCCTGGTTCAACGAGGAGTGTAGAAGAGCATGCCTGGGGCAACACCAGGTGTATGTGAAAACTAGGTGCAAACTAGTGAAACTACAACACAGGGCTATATGCAACCCTGTCACATCTAGATGTGAATGATGAGGTCAATTAAGCAACAAGCAGGAGGTGCCATGAATACCCCCATCATCAACAGCAGAGCCTAGCATATGATGCAAAATATGACACTAAATTGCTTGCAATCATCTTCAGCCAAAAAGCGAGGTAGATGATCCTTTGCAGCCTCCTTTTGAGGCCACCACCACAGATACTCTCAGCCAATCTGATTCATTCCAGATGACATCAAGAAACGGCCAAGTGCACTGGACACAGGAAGGGCTACCAGCCCTGACATGTACTTAAAAATATATCTACATCGGTCTCAAAAGCATCCAGGGACTTTCAGTGCAACAAGTTTCAGATTTCTAGGACCCTTTGTGTAAAGAAAAAAATGCTTTTTTTTTTAAATGTCTTATTTTTATACAACTGCAGGATTCACAAAATGGTGATAGGAAAGATGTTCCAGGTTGCAGGTAGGCAAAAGGTGTATAGAGTACTGGGGCAGAGGGAGGTGGGTTGGCAGCATTGAGAAGGCGGTCTAGATATTTGGGATAAATGGGAGGGGGTTAGTGGGTGTATGGGCTTGGGAATATTGAGCAAGGCAATTATGAGGCTGGGAATAGTGGATGACAGTGTTAGGTCTGGGAGTGGTGTCTAGAGAATATGGTTGTAGGGTTGCAGAAATACTGGGCAGAAGATTCATGGGGGAGCTTTAGTGTATGGGAACATCTGAAGTGATGTTCCAAAGGTCTGGAAGCTATGGAAGGTGGATTGAAGAGCATGAGGATAAGGGTGTTGCATTTTCGTTTTGTATTAGTAGAGTTGTAGGGTGTTCTAGAGAACGTTTTAGACTCCGGTAAAGGTTAACTAAACAACTATTATTTACAGTTACTTTATACACTCTCAGCAAGCCACCTAAGCTAGCATTCTTTGGCTTGAAAAGAAGGTGGTATAGCAGCGCACTCTCATGTGACTGTTACATCATCACTCATACAGTGGGAGGGGTCTCTGTCTTTAGTATGACCCTTTACATCCTTATACTGCAAATGGGGACTGGATGTGAGTCCACGAAAATAGGTGCTATAGTGTGCAGCCATTGATGAGAGAAATCACAGGTTATGGGAGTGGGGGTTGATTGCAGTGTGGAAATACTGGAGAACAGGGTTTGGGACGATTGGGGACACAGATCTAGGGATCTGGAAGGATTGATAGGTTAGGGTGTAAATGTTTTGGGAGGATTGGTTGGACTGTAGGGGGTGAGAATCTGATAGTTTTTTTTTGGGGGGGGGGGGGGTGGAGGGGAAGTAGGGTCAAAAAGAGCATGCAGGCGTAAGGCTTCATGAATTCTGACCACCCCCACCAAGAGATTTTACAAAAGTGCTATCCTATCAATAAGTTGGGAAGTCTATTTTAATTACTTAAAGCACTTACTGCACTTATCTACAACTGCTGATTGTATGCTGGCAGTTAAATACAAGTGCATTATGCACTTAGAATGATTAAGACATTCCCCAGCTCAGTGTTAAGAACGTCCTTTGTGGATGCCAGCCTCAAGAAAGAACATATAGTTTTTTTTCCTAAATACCTAGTACACCTTTAGAAGGCAAACAGGAAGGGCATGGGAACAGGATGGTTATGAGGTGGCAGGAAGGAATGTGGATAGTGCAATAACAAAAGAAAAGAAAAAAGTGCTGGAAATGCTCAACAGGTCTGGCAACATCTGTGGAGAGAGAAGCAGAGTTAACGCTTCAGGTCTGTGCCCTTTCATCAGAACTGGCAAAATTGTATCGCTGCTTCTCTCTCCACAGATGCTGCTGGACCTGCTGAGTATTTCCAGCATTTCGTTTTTCTTTCAGACTTCCAGTATCCTCAGTATTTTGCTTTTATTTTGTGTGGATAGTGCAGTTGTATTTGGGGTGCCAGAAATGGGAGACACACCAGGAGAAAGCAAGCAAGATTCATAAATTCTGTCAGACTCATAAATGATGCACTGGAGAATGGAGCTATCAGGACTTAGATAAATATCAAAAAAATTAAGGTTTAAGCATAAGAGAGAGATGCGATAGAAATATAGCAACAGAAAAATGTTGCAGGAAGTGTTAACTTAAAATGTTATCTATAGCACTGAAATGTATGAGTCAATCTACCTGGTACTGCACACTAAGTAAAATTAAATGTATTTTACAGATGAAATGGATTGAGAGATGGACAGTAATCGGACCAGAATGTGTAAACATAATTCAGTCCCTATATCAAACTGATTCTTTCCTGATTTTAATATTTCCATTATAAGTTCTTAACTTCATAATGTAAACTTGTACTTTATGCTCCCATCAGTGTTGTGGGTATTAGCGACCAGAAAGGCCGAGAGGGGGGTTTTGACGACTGGGCAACTCTCAACCTCCATAAATTTGCCCAGGCATGCGCCATGGAGAGGTCACTCCATAGTTGCCTCACAGCGACTGAAACAACACGGAAGGCAGCAGTTACGGGTTATAAGTCCAGATAAATTGGCGTAGAAACTGGGCGCCACGGGTTGCCTTTGTCGGTGGGAGAGGTCATTGCACCTCACTGGACAGCTACCGCCCGCCTCAAACCGGGCAGCCCCCGGTCAATAAGGTTCTGTCCCGCCACAGTCTGCCTGCTTCAATGGGTGCTTGGAGCTCAGGGTCATTGCCCGAAAGGTGGACTGATACACCGCACCAAACAACATGAAAAAAGGAAAGAAGGTACCAGCCCTTCGCTTTGCAAGCTGGAACGTCAGAACTATGTGTCCTGGCCTGTCGGAAGACCTTACACAAATCAACGATTCTCGGAAGACCGCCATCATTAACAACGAGCTCAGTAGACTCAATGTGGACATTGCAGCACTTCAGGAGACTCGCATCCCCGCGAGTGGCTCTCTAGCAGAGCAAGACTACACCTTCTTCTGGCAGGGCAGGGATCCTGAAGAACCAAGACAGCATGGAGTGGGCTTCGCCATCAGAAACTCCTTGCTCAGCATGATAGAGCCTCCCTCAAATGGCTCGGAACGCATACTGTCCATCCGACTGCTCACCACCTCTGGTCCAGTACACCTACTCAGCATCTATGCTCCAACACTCTGTTCCGCACCTGAAGCTAAAGACCAGTTCTATGAACAACTCCATAACATCATTAGCAGCATCCCCAACACCGAACACCTATTCCTGCTGGGGGACTTTAATGCCAGGGTTGGGGCCGACCATGACTCATGGCCCTCCTGCCTTGGGCGCTATGGCGTTGGAAGGATGAATGAGAACGGGCAGAGACTGCTTGAGTTGTGTACCTATCATAACCTCTGCATCACCAACTCGTTCTTTCACACTAAACCCTGTCACCAGGTTTCATGGAGGCACCCAAGATCACGTCGTTGGCACCAGCTAGACCTCATTGTCACAAGGCGAGCCGCCTTAAACAGTGTTCAAATCACACGCAGCTTCCACAGTGCGGACTGCGACACCGACCACTCCCTGGTGTGCAGCAAGGTTAGACTCAGACCAAAGAAGTTGCATCATTCCAAGCAGAAGGGCCACCCGCGCATCAACACGAGCAGAATTTCTCACCCACAGCTGATACAAAAATTTCTAAATTCACTTGTAACAGCCCTTCAAAACACTCCCACAGGGGTTGCTGAGACCAAGTGGGCCCACATCAGAGACGCCATCTATGAGTCAGCTTTGACCACCTACGGCAAAAGTGCGAAGAGAAATGCAGACTGGTTTCAATCTCATAATGAAGAGCTGGAACCTGTCATAGCCGCTAAGCGCATTGCACTTTTGAACTACAAGAAAGCCCCCAGCGATTTAACATCCGCAGCACTTAAAGCAGCCAGAAGTACTGCACAAAGAACAGCTAGGCGTTGCGCAAACGACTACTGGCAACACCTATGCAGTCATATTCAGCTGGCCTCAGACACCGGAAACATCAGAGGAATGTATGATGGCATGAAGAGAGCTCTTGGGCCAACCATCAAGAAGATCACCCCCCTCAAATCTAAATCGGGGGACATAATCACTGACCAACGCAAACAGATGGACCGCTGGGTTGAGCACTACCTAGAACTGTACTCCAGGGAGAATGCTGTCACTGAGACTGCCCTCAATGCAGCCCAGCCTCTACCAGTCATGGATGAGCTGGACATACAGCCAACCAAATCGGAACTCAGTGATGCCATTGATTCCCTAGCCAGCGGAAAAGCCCCTGGGAAGGACAGCATTACCCCTGAAATAATCAAGAGTGCCAAGCCTGCTATACTCTCAGCACTACATGAACTGCTATGCCTGTGCTGGGACGAGGGAGCAGTACCCCAGGACATGCGCGATGCCAACATCATCACCCTCTATAAAAACAAAGGTGACCGCGGTGACTGCAACAACTACCGTGGAATCTCCCTGCTCAGCATAGTGGGGAAAGTCTTTGCTCGAGTCGCTCTGAACAGGCTCCAGAAGCTGGCCGAGCGCGTCTACCCTGAGGCACAGTGTGGCCTTCGTGCAGAGAGATCGACTATTGACATGCTGTTCTCCCTTCGTCAGATACAGGAGAAATGCCGTGAACAACAGATGCCCCTCTACATTGCTTTCATTGATCTCACCAAAGCCTTTGACCTCGTCAGCAGACGTGGTCTCTTCAGACTACTAGAAAAGATCGGATGTCCACCAAAGCTACTAAGTATCATCACCTCATTCCATGACAATATGAAAGGCACAATTCAACATGGTGGCTCCTCATCAGAGCCCTTTCCTATCCTGAGTGGTGTGAAACAGGGCTGTGTTCTCGCACCCACACTTTTTGGGATTTTCTTCTCCCTGCTGCTTTCACATGCGTTCAAATCCTCTGAAGAAGGAATTTTCCTCCACACAAGATCAGGGGGCAGGTTGTTCAACCTTGCCCGTCTAAGAGCGAAGTCCAAAGTACGGAAAGTCCTCATCAGAGAACTCCTCTTTGCTGACGATGCTGCTTTAACATCTCACACTGAAGAATGCCTGCAGAGTCTCATCGACAGGTTTGCGTCTGCCTGCAATGAATTTGGCCTAACCATCAGCCTCAAGAAAACGAACATCATGGGGCAGGATGTCAGAAATGCTCCATCCATCAATATTGGCGACCACGCTCTGGAAGTGGTTCAAGAGTTCACCTACCTAGGCTCAACTATCACCAGTAACCTGTCTCTAGATGCAGAAATCAACAAGCGCATGGGTAAGGCTTCCACTACTATGTTCAGACTGGCCAAGAGAGTGTGGGAAAATGGCGCACTGACACGGAACACAAAAGTCCGAGTGTATCAGGCCTGTGTCCTCAGTACCTTGCTCTACGGCAGCGAGGCCTGGACAACGTATGCCAGCCAAGAGCGACGTCTCAATTCATTCCATCTTCGCTGCCTTCGGAGAATACTTGGCATCAGGTGGCAGGACTATATCTCCAACACAGAAGTCCTTAAAGCGGCCAACATCCCCAGCTTATACACACTACTGAGTCAGCGGCGCTTGAGATGGCTTGGCCATGTGAGCCGCATGGAAGATGGCAGGATCCCCAAAGACACATTGTACAGCGAGCTCGCCACTGGTATCAGACCCACCGGCCGTCCATGTCTCCGTTATAAAGACGTCTGCAAACGCGACATGAAATCGTGTGACATTGAACACAAGTCGTGGGAGTCAGTTGCCAGCATTCGCCAGAGCTGGCGGGCAGCCATAAAGACAGGGCTAAATTGTGGCGAGTCGAAGAGACTTAGTAGTTGGCAGGAAAAAAGACAGAGGCGCAAGGGGAGAGCCAACTGTGCAACAGCCCCAACAAACAAATTTCTCTGCAGCACCTGTGGAAGAGCCTGTCACTCCAGAATTGGCCTTTATAGCCACTCCAGGCGCTGCTTCACAAACCACTGACCACCTCCAGGCACGTATCCATTGTCTCTCGAGATAAGGAGGCCCAAAAGAAAAAAAGAAAAGAATTGGTAGGTGGGTGTAATTACAGCATGAGATGGTTACATAGGCATTTTATCATAAATGGAGAATTTAAAATGGAAATGTTTGACCAAAAGTGGTTCAGACAAATATTAACACTCTCATGGCATTGCTCATAGTGCCATTTTCTTTAAGAAAAGGAATAGAACTGGAGCTATTTTATAAAATAAAGTTGAGAGCCAGACTACGCAGAAGAGAACAAGCCGAAGTTGTTGTTCTTAAATGGAGCATAGCCAAAACCATAAAAAGGAAGGCACAACCAAAGCAATTTTAACCAAAACAAGCAGAATATGGCCGTTTTTTTTTAAAAAAGAGAATGGTTGAGACTTTTTTTAAAAATTCATTCATGGGATGTGGGCATCGCTGGCCATGCCAGCATTTATTGCCCATTCCTAATTGCCCTTGAGAAGGTGCTGGTGAGCTGCCTTCTTGAACCGCTGCAGTCCATGTGGGGTAGGTATACCCACAGTGCTGTTAGGAAGAGAGTTCCAGGATTTTGACCCAGCAACAGTGAAGTTCCAAGTCAGGGTGGCGTGTTGCTTGCAGGGGAACTTGCGGGTGGTGGTGTTCCCATGCATTTGCTGTCCTTATCCTTCTAGTTGGTAGACGTCGCGGGTTTGGAAGGTGCTGTCTAAGGAGCCTTGGTGCATTGCTGCAGTGCATCTTGTAGATGGTACACACTGCTGCCACTGTGCGTCGGTGGTGGACAGAGTGAATGTTTGTAGATGGGGTGCCAATCAAGCGGGCTGCTTTGTCCTGGATGGTGTCGAGCTTCTTGAGTGTTGTTGGAGCTGCACCCATCCAGGAAAGTGGAGAGTATTCCATCACACTCCTGACTTGTGCCTTGTAGATGGTGGACAGGCTTTGGGGAGTCAGGAGGTGAGTTACTCGCCGCAGGATTCCTAGCCTCTGACCATTAAAAAGCAACTGAATTGGGCTCTTGGAAGAAAAGCAGCGGAGCTTTGGTATAAAGGAAAAGCAGAACAGGAGTAATTTGTAACTTTTTTTTTTATATACAACAGCAGGAGCTATTACAAACAAAACACTGGAGGCAATTTTTGTTATATAAAAGTGAGCAATAGTAATTTCATTTTTAAAAAGTAGCAGAATGAATGAATGTTTTTTTGTTAAACAAAGGAGAAATAAGCCTCTTGGAATGGGTTTGGGAGTCAACTGTGATCAGTGACGGTTGAGGAAATTTGTTGTGGTTGCCCTCACGTATGAAAGAGTGTAAGCCTCCTATAAGGTGTGCGGCTACCAGCCAAAAATGCCCATTCTGCGGTGGTATTTTTCAACACTATTTTTTTACATTTCAAGAGAATAAAATGATTATTGAAACAAAAATCAATGCTTATACTACTTTTAGAGTTCTAGTTCCCTGCATTTTTAAATAAGTCTTATTGTTCCTGAGTGAATGGGATAAGCAAGCCTTGAAAATACATTTGAGCGAGTGGGATGACAATAGTGCTAGGGATTTCCGCTGTGAAAGAACAAGGCCAGAATCTTAGGGAGTGGGTGGGGAGGGCGGGGGTGGGCAGTGAAGAGAACATTTAACAATTTAATATGAAATTAATGTTTGGCACTTGACAATAAAAATAATCTCAGTGGTGCAGATTTCCTTTTTCAATACACAAATACTAGCATAATTTCATCTCAATTAGAGCATTCTGCTGGTAAAGCTTCACCAATCTAGACTTCTGAGTCATAGTGAATTATTAGATAAACTTTAACTACACATGTTTTGCATAGATTATTTCAGCAATCTGAATACTAATATCCACCAGGACCATGTCTTGGAGAAAAGGAAACTGAGCAGATACAAGCATTGTTTTGTTCTTCAGTTTTGAACGGAAATCGGAAAGCAAGATGCCGTGAGCTTAAAGCAAAAGGAATAAATATTTAAATATACATGTTAAACTTTGAAAAATAGGATCTTACAGCAAAGGCAGTATGATTAGCTTCAGCACTTCTAGGCTACAGAAGGGTGAAGGAGGAGGGGAATCAACCAACAATCCCACATCTGATCTCTATTCAGTGACTCTTTTTGGTAAGCATATGGGGGCATTGGACAAGAATAGGATTTGGCTTATTGTGATGACCCTCTGCTCTGCAAAGTCATATCACCTGCTTATAGTCACCACTTAGCATTACATTAAGCATGACCATTTGGCACCATTATCCAGTTCAAATCAGCACCTTTGGGGTGGGGGAGGGGAATGAATAAAAGTTGGCAAAGAAATAACATTAGGAAATCAATTAATTCAGGATGGAGACATCATGTTCCATGTAAACCCATGACCTCTACCACCTAGAAGGACAAGGGCAGCAGATGCATGGGAACACCACCACCTGCAAGTTCCCCTCCAAGCAACACACCACCCTGACTTGAACTATATCACTGTTCCTTCACAGCTGCTAAGTCAAAATCCTGGAACTCCCTTCGTAACAGCACTGTGGATGTACCTTCACCACATGGACAGCAGCGGTTCAAGAAGGGGGCTCACCACCACAATCTCAAGGGCAATAATCATGGGCAATAAATGCTGGCTTAGCCAGCGGCGCCCATGTCCCGTGAAAGAATAAAATAAAGGTCTATGTGCCAAAGCTTATATTTCTAATTCTTTGCCTTTTAAAAGACTAGGCGGAACATCAGATGTCCAGAAACCAAAAAGATCAGATCATAGTTTGCTGTGTTAGGACATAGAACATAGAACAGCACAGCACAGGCCCTTCGGCCCACGATGTTGTGCCGAACCTTTAACCTACTCTAAGATCAAACGACCTACATACCCTTCATTCTACTATCATCCATGTACCTATCCAAGAGTCGCTGAAATGTCCCTAACGTATCTGCTTCTACTACCACCGCTGGCAGTGCATTCCACGCACCCACCACTCTCTGTGTAAAGAACCTACCTCTGACATCTCCCCGAAACCTTCCTCCAATCACCTTAAAATTATGCCCCCTGGTGATAGCCCTTTCCACCCTGGGAAAAAGTCTCTGGCTATCCACTCTATCTATGCCTCTCATCATCTTGTACACCTCTATCAAGTCACCTCTCATCCTTCTTCGCTCCAATGAGAAAAGCCCCAGCTCCCTCAACCTTTCTTCGTAAGACATGCCCTCCAGTCCAGGCAACATCCTGGTAAATCTCCTCTGCACCCTCTCTAAAGCTTCCACATCCTTCCTATAATGAGGCGACCAGAACTGAACACAATATTCCAAGTGTGGTCGAACCAGGGCTTTATAGAGCTGCAGCATAACCTCGCGGCTCTTAAACTCAATTCCCCTGTTAATGAAAGCCAACGCACCATATGCCTTCTTAACAACCCTATCAACTTGGGTGGCAACTTTGAGCGATCTATGGACATGGACCCCAAGATCCCTCTGTTCCTCCACACTCCCAAGAATCCTGTCTTTAAGCCTGTATTCTGCATTCAAATACGACCTTCCAAAATGAATCACTTCACACTTTTCCAGGTTGAACTCCATCTGCCACTTCTCGGCCCAGTTCTGCATCCTGTCAATGTCCCGTTGCAACCTACAACAGCCTTCCACACTATCCACAACTCCAGCAACCTTCGTGTCATCGGCAAACTTGCTAACCCAGCCTTCCACTTCCTCATCCAAGTCATTTATAAAAATCACAAAGAGCAGAGGTCCCAGAACAGATCCCTGCAGAACACCACTGGTCACCGAGCTCCAGGCTAAACACTTTCCATCTACGACCACGTCTTCTATGGGCCAGCCAATTCTGCATCCAGACAGCCAACTTTCCCTGTATCCCATGCCTCCTTACTTTCTGAATGAGCCTACCATGGGGAACCTTATCAAACGCCTTGCTGAAATCCATATACACCACATCCACTGCTCTTCCTTCATCAATGTGTTTTGTCACATCCTCAAAGAATTCAATAAGGCTTGTGAGGCATGACCTGCCCCTCACAAAGCCATGCTGACTGTCTCTAATCAAACCATGCTTTTCCAAATAATCATAAATCCTGTCTCTCAGAATCCTCTCCAATAATTTGCCCACTACCGACGTAAGACTGACTGGTCTATAATTCCCAGGGTTATCCCGATTCCCTTTCTTGAACAAGGGAATAACATCTGCCACCCTCCAATCATCCGGTACTACTCCAGTGGACAGTGAGGACGCAAAGATCATCGCCAAAGGCGCAGCAATCTCTTCCCTCGCTTCCCGTAATATCCTTGGCTATATCCCGTCTGGCCCCGGGGACTTATCTGTCCTCATGTCTTTCAAAATTTACAGCACATCCTCCCTCTTAACCTCAACCTGTTCGAGCATATCAGCCTGTTCCACGCTGTCCTCACAAACGACCAGGTCCCTCTCACTAGTGAATACTGAAGTAAAGTATTCATTTAGGACCTCCCCTACCTCCTCCGGCACAAGTTCCCTCCACTATCCCTGATCGGCCCTACCCTCACTCTGGCCATCCTCTTGTTCCTCACATAAGTGTAGAACGACTTGGGATTTTCCTTAATCCTACCCACCAAGACTTTTTCATGTCCCCTTCTGGCTCTCCTAAGTCCATTCTTCAGTTCCTTCCTGGCTACCTTGTAACCCTCGAGAGCCCTGTCTGATCCTTGCTTCTTCAACCTTAAGTAAGCTTCCTTCTTCCTCTTGACTAGCTGTTCCACATCTAGTCATCCAAGGTTCCTTCACCCTACCATCCCTTCCTTGCCTCATCGGGACAAACCTATCCAGCAGTCGCAGCAAGTGCTCCCTAAACAACCTCCACATTTCTGTCGTGCATTTCCCTGAGAACATCTGTTCCCAGTTTATGCTCCCCAGTTCCTGCCTAATAGCATTGTAATTCCCCCTCCCCCAAATAAATATTTTCCCATCCCGTCTGCTCCTGTCCCTCTCCATGACTATAGTAAAGGTCAGGGACTTGTGATCACTATCACCGAAATGCTCTCCCACCGAGAGATCTGCCACCTGGCCTGGTTCGTTGCCAAGCAACAAATCCAACATAGCCTCCCCTCTAGTCGGCCTATCTACATATTGAGTCAGGAAACCTTCCTGGACACACCTGACAAAAACTGCTCCATCCAAACTATTTGCACTAAGGAGGTTCCAATCAATATTAGGGAAGTTGAAGTCACCCATGACAACAACCCTGTTACTTCTGCACCTTTCCAAAATCTGCCTCCCAATCTGTTCCTCTGTGTCTCTGTTGCTATTGGGGGGGGTCTATAGAAAACTCCCAATAAAGTGACTGCTCCTTTCCTGTTTCTGACTTCCACCCATAATGACTCAGTAGACAAACCCTCCTGGACGACCTCCCTTTCTGCAGCTGTGATACTATCCCTGATTAGCAATGCCACTCCCCCACCTCTTACCTCCCACCCTATTCCTTTTGAAATATCTAAACCCCAGAACATCCAACATCCATTTCTGCCCCTGTGATATCCAAGTCTCCGTAATGGCCACAACTTCGTAGCTCCAAGTACTGAGCCATGCTCTAAGTTCATCACCCTTATTCCTGACACTTCTTGCGTTAAAATAGACACACTTCAGCCCATCATACTGGCTGCAACTTTGCCCTGTCAACTGTCTCACCTTCCTCACAGACTCTCTGCACTCTGTATCTGCCTGTTCAACAGCTACCCCATCCACTTTTCCGTAGCTCCGGTTCCCATCCCCCTGCCAAACTAGTTTAAACCCTCCCGAAGAGCTCTAGCAAACCTCCCGCCCAGGATATTGGTGCCCCTCCAGTTCAGATGCAACCCGTCCTTCTTGTACAGGTCCTACCTTCCCCAGAAGGTATCCCAATGATCCACATAACTGAAGCCCTCCCTCCTACACCAGCTCTGTAGCCACGTGTTTCTAGCCTCACTAGCACGTGGCACCGGTATCAATCCTGAGATTACTACTCTGCTCGTCCTGCCTTTTAGCTTCCAACCTAACTCCCTATACTCTCTTTTCAGGTCCTCATCCCTTTTCCTAGCTATATCATTGGTACCGATGTGTACCACGACTTCTGGCTGCTCCCCCTCCCCCTTAAGAATCCTGTAGACTCGATCCAAGACATCCCTGACCCTGGCACCCGGGAGGCAACATACCATCCGGGAGTCTCGTTCGCGACCACAGAATCTCCTGTCTGTTCCTCTAACCATTGAATCTCCTATCACTATCGCTCTCCTATTCTCCCCCCTTCCCTTCTGAGCCGCAGAGCCAGGCTCAGTGCCAGAGACCTGGCCGCTGTGGCTTTCCCCTGGTAGGTCCCCCCCCCCCCCAACCATATCCAAAACGGTATACTTATTATTGAGGGGAATGGCCACAGGGGATCCCTGCACCGTGCGCCTATTCCCTTTCCCTCCCCTGACGGTCACCCAGCTACCTTTATCCTGTGACTTAGGTGTCAGTACTTCCCTATAACTGCTCTCTATCACCCCCTCAGCCTCCCGCATGATCCGAAGTTCATCCAGCTCCCTAATGCGGTCTGTGAGGAGCTGGAGTTGGGTGCACTTCTCACAGGTGAAGTCAGCAGGGGCACAAGTGGTGACCCTTACCTCCCACATCCTGCAAGAGGAGCATGCAACTGCCCTAGCTTCCATCCCCTCTGCACTAAATTGACAACAGAGAATAAAAAACAAATAAAGGAAAACGTTACCAAACCCTCCACACAAGAGTCCTTTTTTTTCCCCCGAAGGGTCACTGACCCGAAACGTTAACTCTGCTTCTCTTTTCACAGATGCTGCCAGACCTGCTGAGTGGTTCCAGTATTTCTTGTTTTTGTGTCCTTTTTTTTTGCTTAGAGGAGGAGGATGGGTGGGAGACACTACACGTGTAGTGTTTCGGGTTTAGCCACTGCCCGCATATATAAGTTCACTTACCCAGCAGTCTCCGTGTCTGCGTCCGCCAAATCACGAGGTAAGTACTTTATAGTGAAACTTACCTTCCCGGCTGCCCCCTGGCTCGCACTATCACTGCTACCGCTGATCACTGTTCAATCACTGAGTTACAGGTTTCACTGGCCTGGATTTTCCAGTCAGCGGCATAGCGGCTGTGCTCACCACTGACATCAAATGAAGCTCTGCACGAACTAACTGCGATCCTGGTGGTGAGAATTTTGGCTGCCTTGAGGGAGGATTCCCTCCTTGTGTGGGCTGCAGCAAGGCTCAGCAGGGCAGGCTAGTTCAGGTGAAAACAGTGGGTAGTTTTGGGCATGGCTTCGTCACTGCCACAAAAACAAAAAAAAGGCTGCTGCAATAAAAAGATGTTGAGAAAAGGCATTTAAAAAAAACATTTTTAGACAATTTTACAAAATTAAAAAGTGGTCATTTTACAAAGTAGAATAATTTTGATCAGAAATTATTTTAAAGGGTGATATTTCAAAAGTCTGAAAAAGTAAAATCTGACTTTTTAACACCATTTATTAGATTTTTTAAAAGTTTCTCGTTAAGAAATGTTTTTAAAAATCCATTTTAACTTTTAAAATGGTGTGGACCTCATTTAGTATTTGTGAATTGAGAAGAGGCGCCTTGTGCCTGAAAATGAAGATGTAAAATTTTCAAGTGTAATTAATTCAGAATTAGTGAGCAATTAGCCCAAATTTGTGCCAGTTCATTATTTGGCATTTGAAGTACTGAACCTTTGGGAGCAGCATTGGTTGGCCACTGCAACTTTTGGATTAGCGCACTAAATCATACATGTTGCACTCTGGAAGTTGCAGGGCATCTTCAATGTCCACAGTCGTGAACACAATGCGTTGCTACCACTGCAAAATCCAGCTCAACGATTTTCTCAAGATTGAAAATAGGTGCATTAAGTAAATGACAATGCAACTAATGTACAATCATGGGCCAGAATTTAACAGCAAGGTGGTGGCCCTGCCCACCAGCTGGAAAGCCAGGGGGCAGGCCAGCCTCTGCCAGGCCTGCAAGTGGCTCAGGTCATTAATTGGTTGCAGTAAGGGCTTCCGCCCCTCTGAAGCAGAAAGTCCCACCTCAAAGAGCTGCCAGCCAGAGGACCAGCAGCTCTTCAGTCCTAACAGCGCCACTGGGAATGGTGGCCACTGCTGAGATTGCACCCAGCCAGAAGAGGACCTCAGACATCAGCCTCCAAAAAGGAAAGTGGGGGTCAGGCCTCATTAGGGACAATTGGCTAGGCCCCAGTTGGGAACAGGGTCGGAATGTAGGGTGGTGGTTGTTTCAGCAGGGGTAGCCTATGCTGCTGGGAGGCCTCTCCATGGAGCACAGGGTGCCCAATAAGCAACACCTCCCATCAGCTCACAAGGAGGCTGCCAGGTGGCCTCCTCAGGTATCAAGGTGTCCATTAGCCGCTGGTAAAATAATTGGCCACTTAAGGCCCTCAATTGGCCCATGTATAGGCCACCTGCCACCTCCCCTACTGCTGGTGAAATAGTAGTGGGAGTAGGTCGGCGAGGAGCACGTTGCCCCATTGGATCTTATGCTCCCCACCCACTCCCCCAGCCTGCTCCACTGGGGGTGTAAAATTCCAGCCTTGAGTTTTTATTTTCACAGGTCTTGGACCATATGATAACTATTTATATACATGATTTTAAATCACTTCCTTCTATACAAGAATTAGTACTTTACAGAGAAATAGCAGTAGTTTCTTTGAGTGAACTGTGTTGTAAAATGTGGATTAATTTATATAAGAGCTTATACAGCGTTACAAAGGTTGTTGGAAATGGTTGAGTTTTTTTTTTTAAATAAAGTAAACTCTGACATAGTTCATAAAACCAATAAAATATTGCAAATAAAATGATTTTTTTCCCTGAAGAATGACAGTGAAATATACTCACACTAACTGCAATTAAGAACAGACCTCCAAGTGGTACATCCAAACAAGCACAACTGGCAGAGGATCTTTTGTTGAGTGGTATTAAGTTACACACCCCATTCCCACACTAATTTTGAGGCTAAGCTATGTATCTTTTGGTGGAGACAAGGCTAGGGCTGTGGGTGGGGAGTATTACATTGTAAATCCATGTGACATTCTGGGACTAAGCTTCGGATCTTTTCCAGTAGAGCCCCTCACATTATAATCCCATATCAACTTTGAACATATTCCTGAAGGTTACATCACATCCTGCCTCCAAATGCCCCATCCCTATGTTCCCATCATTGCTCTACCATGTCCATCTGCATGGCTCACCACTTTCCCATGCCAACTGGTATGCAAATGGATTCATTACCCTATTGGATGATTCTCAATTTCAAACAGCCCTTTTCCCATCTTCACTTTTTTTTTTTAAATAACGAGCTAGTGAAAGCATTCAAACAAAATTATTTTTTTTCTCAAGTATTCATACGATTTTCCTCTAGGCTTGCTCTCAGCAATGCTCTGGAGATCAATCTTCAACTCCTGCAGACTCCAGGACAAGCTTAGCAAGCTGGAAGCCCCAGTTAGAGAGTCAGCAAGGTGCTGCTGGTTGCCAGCGGAGAGTAAAAAAAAAATCAGACTACTGCGATGGGACTGGAAGTCAATTCCAGGATGGAGAGTTGGGGGGTGAGGTTGCACAGCAAGGGCAAACAAATGCAGGGCCAGCGGTCTGTCACATTCTCGGGGGTTAGAGATCAGAAGTCATAGGTCTTGGGGAGTGGGTTGGAATACTGGGAGTAATTTTGGGGGTCTTAGTAGGCCATGTAGTGCCTGAAAAATGGAGTCTGTGTGGCCCAATTTCAAAGCAAGTAAACCTTAGAAACATAGAAAATAGTAGGCTATTCAATCCTTCAGGCCTGCTCCGCCATTCAAAAAATATAGTCCAATTCAGTACCCTGTTCCTGTTTTCTCCCCAGATCCCTTGGCATTAATATATCTTCTTCTTGAATATATTTAATAATTTGGCCTCCACTGCCTTCTGCAACAGAGAATTTCACAGGTTCACCACCCTCTGAATGAAGAAATTTCTCATCTCTGCTCTAAATGGCATACCCTGCGTCCTGAGACTGTGACCGCTGGTTCTGAACTCAGCCATTGGGAACATCCTTCCTGCATCTAGCCTGTCTAGTCCTGTTAGATTTTTATAGGTCTCTATGAGATCCCCTTTCATTTTTCTAAACTCTAGCGAATATTTTATTTAGAGATACAGCACTGAAACAGGCCCTTCAGCCAGAGTCTGTGCCGACCAACAAACACACATTTATACTAATCCGACATTAATCCCATATTCCCTACCACATCTCCACCATTCTCCTACCACCTACCTACACTAGGGGCAGTTTACAATGGCCAATTTACCCATCAACCTGCAATCGGCCTAGTCGATCCAATCTCTCTTCATACGTCAATCCTGCCATCCCAGGAATCAGCCTAGTAAATCATTGCACTCCCTCCAAGGCAAGAACATCCTTCCTCAGATAAGGAGACCAAAACTGCACACAATACTCCAGATGTGGTCTCACCAAGGCCCTGTATAATTGCAGTAAGACATCCTTGCTCCTGTACTCAAATCCTCTTGCAATGAAGGCCAGCATACCTTTTGCCTTCCTAACTACTTTCTGCACCTGAATGCTTGCTTTAAGCGACTGGTGTACACGGACACCCAAGTTTCGTTGTACATCCCCCTTTCCCAATCTATCACCATTCAGATAATAATCTGTCTTTCTGTTTTTACAACCAAAGTGGATAACCTCACATTTATCCACGTTATACTGCATCTGCCATGCATCTGCCACTCACCCAACTTGTCCAAATCACATTGGAGCCTCTTTGCATCCTTCTCACAGCTCACATTCCCTCCAGTTTTGTGTCGTCTGCAAACTTGGAAATGTTACATTTAGTTCCCTCACCCAAGTCATTAATACATATTGTGAATAGCTGGGGCCCAAGCACTGATCCCTGCGGTACCCCACTAGTCACTGCCTGCCACCCGGAAAAAGACCCATTTATTCCTACTCTGTTTCCTGTCTGTCAATCAATTCTCAATCCATGCCAGTATATTACCCCCAATCCCATGTGCTTTAATTTTGCACACTAACCTCTTATGTGGGACTATATCATCAGCCTTCTGAAAATCCAAATACACCACATCCACTGGTTCTCCCTTATCTATACTACTAGTTACATTCTCAAAAAACTCCAGTATATCTATTAAGCATGATTCCCCTTTCGTAAACCCATGCTGACTTTGTCCAATCCAGTTTATGCTTTCCAGGTGTTCTGCTATCCTTTATAATAGACTCTAGCATTTTCCCCCACTACTGATGTAAGGCTCACTGATCTGTAATCCCCTGTTTTTTCTCTCCCTCCTTTTAAAAAAAAAATAGTGGGGTTGCATTTGTCACCCTCCAATCAGTAGGAACTACTTGAGTCTATAGAATTTTGGAAGATGACCAACAATGCATCCACTGTTTCCAGGGCCACTGCCTTTAGTACTCTGGAATGCAGATTGGTTCCCTAACATTTCTGGGAGGTTATTTGCGTCCTTCCTTTGTGAAGACAGAACCAAAGTATGTGTTCAATTGTTCTGCCATTTCTTTGTTCCCCATTGTAATTTTCCCCCATTTCTGACTAAGGGACCTACATTTGATTTCACTAATCTTTTTCTCTTCACATATTTATAGAAGGTTTTACAGTCAGTTTTTATGCTCCCTGCAAGATTACCCTCATACTCTATTTTCCCCCGCTTAATCAACCTCTTCGTCCTTTTTTTGCTGAATTCTAAACTGCTCCCAATCCTCAGACTTGATGCTTTTTCTGGCAATTTTATATGCCTCCTCTTCGGATCTAATACTATCCCCAATTTCTTTTGTAAGCCATGGTTGAGCCACCTTTCCGGTTTTATTTTTGCACCAGACAGGAAAGAATAATTGTTGTAATTCATGCACATGTTCTTTAAATATTATCCATTGCCTATCCACCATCAACCCTTTTAGTAAAGTTCCCCAATCTACCATAGCCAACTCGCGCCTCATACGTTGAAGTCTACTGCATGGGGAAATGTACAAACTGAATATGTTGAGTTTTAAAAAAAGTGAACTTGTCACTTTAAAATGAACAGTGCATGACAGGAGGGACATTGTAAACTGCATTGTATTAGAACCATACAGATTTACAGTATAGCAGGAGGCCGGTCAGTACATTGCATTTGTGACAGCTCTGTTAGAATAATCCATAGCTAAACCCATTTTCCTGCTTTTCCTACAGTCCCATATTTCACTGTTTTAAGTGTTTATCTACTTTTCACTTAAAAGTTGCAATATTCCTAGTCTCAATTATTCTTTGTTGCAAAACATTTTTGTGTTCGCCCCCATCCCATGAATGAATCAAAAAAAACTGTTCAACATTTTTTTTGAACACTTCTCATTATTCGTTCAGCAATAACTTTATATAGGGAGTCACTGATGAAGGAATCAATTTACAGAAAAGAGTCTCTATTAGCCAGTAACAGAACAAATCAGCATTTTAAAAATCTTAATTAAATATTTTCCTTACTGTTCTCTGCTTCAGTGGAAACAGTCCCATTATCTCAAGTTTCTCCTCGTAACTATAAATTCTCATCAATGGCTGTATGCTGCATATGGCTTTAAAATCCTTCCCATAATGGAATGCCCTAAATTTGACACATTATTCCAACAGCAAGATTTTTCTTCTAAATGGGTCTACTGATGATATGCTGGGACTGTCTTGCCACCCTATTATGATCCCGGTCAAATTTTCTTGGCCAACTTTATTTATGCTATCTATTGGAAATCCAAGAGGAAATGGGAGGTGGGATGTGAATCTGGTGTTAAACTGGCTATAACAACTTCAAAAGGTGCATGCAAGCCATCTTGTATCTTAAATAATTTGTATCACTGCACTGTCTAAGCTGGTGGTTCTTCAGGGCACCAAGCTCTCAAATTTACAGGCTCTTCAGTTGAGATGTCATTCACTTAAATCCAGGAAAAGTGACAACAGAAGGGGACAATCTAGGCCTATTGGAAGGAGGTGGACTTGGCAGTGAATGTCTGCCCCTCCTCAAACACAAATTCTAAATACTTGAAGTTGTTCACTGACCTTATCAGGGCAGGCAATATGCAGCAAAGTATCGTAATAAGCACATTTCCTATTTCCAGCCATCTTGCCTTTACTAACTTGATCATAATTTAACAGGAAGGATTATGAGGTATCACAATGACCTTCCAACCTCTTCCTTGCCTTGCATTTTTTTTCCCTTCATTCACTGCCGAACATGTAGGTAAATAGTTGACTCACATGATATACATTTTCTTGTTTCCTGCACTTGTCCTCATCCTAATTAGGAATACTTCCAGACATGGGTTGTATTCCATACAACAGCAAAAGCAGAGTGCCTTCACACCTTCTACACTTACTTGTTACAGGGAAAACAACTCAACTAAAGATGAGGACGTTCTACCTCAATCTGCCTTCACCACCAACCCCCCCACCCTCCCCCAATATGCCTCCTACTGGAAAAGATCAGCTGAGAACCTTCTGTCATCGAGCCAGCATTGAGAAGGAGGAGGCTATGACTGAAAGGGCACACAAAGGGTTAAAAAAAAACCTTACGACAACACTGATTTGCTTTGAAAAAAAGGTTATAAATGATGGGAAACAGATGAAATGATTTGGAGCAAGGCAGACAGTTGTTGAGGAAAAAGGGTAGCAGATTCTTCCCTAAAAGGGAACCTCGATAGTTGTGAAGAGGAGATACATGTCAACCAATGAATGAGATGATGTTCTTTCCACTGGTGATGATGGCTGGACTGATTTTTTTTAACATTGGCAGAGATTTTGTTCAGGAGAGCGATTTCCGAACCAGCACCTGCTCTCTTAAGCAACCTCTTCCTGAGGTGGGGTTACCTGCTTACCCTTTTGTTTTTAATTCTCTTCATGAGAGGTATAGGTGAATCCCTAATGTGAATGCCATTGTGTCCAGTGATTTATGGTTGATGTCTTAAAAGAAAACTCCACAGCATCAGCAGCAATGCTGATGCTATTAACAACTGGCAGATAGAAAAGCTCCCCCAATACCCCAGCAAGAAAAAAAAATTCAGCAGCAGATTGGCCAAGTACACTATCCTAATAATTTAGCATTTAACAGTACATCCACCTAATGTCACTTAACAAGCAATGCCTGTTTCAGGTTTCCACAGGAGGTAAAGAAAATTTCCATGTTGGGCATAAGTGAATTATTTATACTTAGCCAAATTGACATTGCAGGCTGCTTACATTGGCAGTGGAGGAAAATCATCATGGGAGTCGGGATGGCTAGGTTTCAGTGCTTGTCCCTTCCACTGTCTTCCCATAACCAACCACAAAACAAGCAGTAAACTGGAAGGAAGCCTAGGCCTGTTTTCTAACCACTGAAATGTACAAATTACAAATCGTTGATTTTATACTCTATGTCTTTATGAAACCTAAAATGGTATTGGTCTTTTTTATGGCTTTATGAACTTGCACTTTTAGTTTCAGTAATTATATATTTACACCCTTAGGCGTCTCTGTTTTTGTATATCCTTCAGCACCTACCTCGTGTTTATATTCCCCCGTTACCCTCCCAAAATGCATGGTCTACAATTCTCTGCATTAAACTGTACTGCCAATTCCACTAACCTGTGAATGTCCTAAAGTCTTTGAGTTTATCTTGCTGTTGCAAACCCCCTACTTAACAAATGTTTTGCACTGACCCCTGGGTAACATTACTTCCAACCCTAGTCCAACCAACCAGCACTCATTAATCCTAACTCTGTATTTTGTCTGCCAAACTACTTTCTATACATGCTGCAACAGTTTTATTTACAGCATATGCCTGAACTTTGGTCACTAGTCTTCTGAGACGCACCCTGATAAATGCCTTCTGAAAATACACATCTATTTTATTATTTATACAGCCACTTCTTCTAAAACTATTACATTTATCAAGCATGACTTGCCATTAACAAATGTATGCTGAATGTTCTTTCTTGATTAACCAATGCATCAGTAAATGTTCACTAATTTGATCTTGAATTATGGATTCAAAGGGTTTGCCTACTACAGATGTTAGATAACTTGTCTGTTGTTGCTTTCCCTCTGCTATTGAACATGCTTGTAATACGGACTAATCTAAAATCCAATATCATCTGCTCAGATTTTCTGCTACCTCCTCTCTGACTTAGAGAGTCTATGATGTATGCCAGAGTTGGGTAACTTATAGATGGAGGTACTGCAGGATTTGGTTTTGTAAAATTCACAAATCTCAAAAGAATGTTTCCATTTAGGACATCTACATTGTCACTTCTATCATCATTTGTAAAATATTTACTATCTACGCCATACCTTCCTCCTTTGCAACTAATCCCCCTCTTATCCTCGAGCAGGCATACGCTCTCTAATCTTTTAGACTTAATACACTTAGAAAGTTTAAAGGCACAGAAAGAGATCACTTGGCCTATCGTGTCTGTGCCGGCCAAAAAACAACCCACCTATCCTAATCCCACCTTCCAGCATTTGGTCTGTAGCCCTGCAGATTACGGCACTTGAGATGCATATCCATACTCCTTTGAAATGATTTGAGGGTTTCTGCCTCAACTACCCTGCCTCAACTACCCTTTCAGGCAGTGTGTTCCAGACCCCCACCACTCTGGGTGAAAAAGTTTTCTCATCTCCCCTCTAATCTTTCTACCAATCATTTTAAATCTATGTCCCCTCATCACTGAACTCTCTGCTAAGGTGAATAGACCCTTCATCTCAACTCTATACAGGCCCCTCACAATTTTGTACATTTCAATCAAATCTCCCCTCAGCCTTCTCTGTTCCAAGGAGAAGGAGCCCAGCCTACCCAATCTTTCCTCATTGCTGCATTTTTCCAGTCCTGGCAACATCCTCGTAAATCTTCTCTGTAGCCTCTCTAGTGCAATTACGTCTTTTCTGTAATGAGGTGACCAGAACTGCACACAGTATTCAAGTTGTGGCCTAACCAATGAGTTATACAGTTCCAGCATAACCTCCCTGCTCTTGTATTCTATACCTTGGCTAATAAAAGGAAAGGATTCCATATGCCTTCTTAACCACCTTATCCATCTGTCCTGCTACCTTCAGGGATCTGTGGACATTCACTCCAAGGTCCCTCACTTCCTTTTACACTTCAGTATTTTCCCATTAATCGTGTATTCTTTTGCATTTGGGGAGGTCAAACAAGGCATCACCTCACACTTCTCCAGGTTGAATTCTACTTGCCATTTATCTGCCCATCTGACCAGACCATCAATATCTTCCTGGAGCCTACAGCTATCCTCCTTACTATCTACCACACGGCCAATTTTTGTGTCGTCTGCAAACTTCTTTATCATGCCCCCTACATTTACGTCCAAATCGTTTATATACAACAAAAAGCAGGGGAACCAGTACTGAGCCCTGAGGAATGCCTCTGGGAACAGCCCTACAGTAGCTAAAACACCCGTCAATTACCCTTTGTTTTCTGCCAATGAGCAAATTTTGTATCCGCCTTGCTGCATTCCCCTGAAACCCATGGGATTTTTTTTTTTTAAACCAGGCTGCCATTTGGGACCTTGTCAAAAACCTTGCTAAAATCCATGTAGACCACTTCAACTGCACTACCCTCATCAATCTTCCTTGTTATTTCTTCAAAAAGTTCAATCAAGTTGGTCAAACAAACAAATCCATGCTGACTATCTTTGATTAACCTGTGCCTTTCTAAGTGACAGTTTATCCTGTCTCTCAGAATAGATTCCAATAATTTGCCCACTACTGAGGTTGCACTGACTGGCCTGTAATTATTTGGTCTATCCTTCGCTCCCTTTTTAAACAGAGGTACAACATTAACAGTTCTCCAATCCCCCAGCACCTCACCTGTATCCAGTGAGGAGTGGAAAATGATGGTCAGACCTTCTGCTATTTCCTTTCTTGCTTCTTATAACACCCTAGGGAACATTTCATCTGGTCCTGTTGATTTTTCAACTTTCAAGGATGCTAATCCCATTAATATTTCCTCTCTCCCTATGTTTATCGCATCTAATACTTCACACTGCTCCTCCTTAACTAGAATATCTGCATCATCCCCCTCTTTTGTGAGGACAGATGCAAAGTATTCATTAAGAACCATACCAACATCTTCCGCCCCTACACATAGGTAACCTTTTTGGTCTTTTATGGGCCCTACTCTCTCCTTAGTTATCCTCTTACTCTTAATGTATTGATAAAACATCTTTGTGATCACCTGATTTTGCTTGCCAATATTCTTTCAAGCCATCTTTGTTTTCCAAATTTTCTTTTTGATTTCTTCACTCCACTTTCTATACTCCTCTTGACTAAAGTCTTCACTATTCTCTATTTATTTGTATAAAGTCTTCCGACAGGCCAGGACACATAGTTCTGACGTTCTAGCTTGCAAAACAAAGGGCTGGTACCTTCTTTCCTTTTTTGGTCGTGCTGTTTGGTGTGGTGTTACAGACCACTTGTCGGGCAATGACCCTGAGCTCCAAGCATCCATTGAAGCAGGTGGACTGTGGCGGGACAGAACCTTACTAACCGGGGGTTGCCTGGTTTGAGGCGGGCGGTAGCTGTCCAGTGAGATGCGATGACCTCTCCCACCGACAAAGGCAACCCGTGGCGCCCATACGAATCTCGGAAGACCGCCATCATTAACAACGAGCTCAGTAGACTCAATGTGGACATTGCAGCACTTCAGGAGACACGCCTCCCTGCGAGCGGATCTCTAAGAGAGCAAGACTACACCTTCTTCTGGCAGGGTAGGGATCCTGAAGAACCAAGACAGCACGGAGTGGGCTTCGCCATCAGAAACTCTTTGCTCAGCATGATGGAGCCACCCTCAAATGGCTCGGAACGCATACTGTCCGTCCAACTGTTCACCGCCTCTGGTCTAGTACACTTACTCAGCATCTTATGCTCCAACACTCTGCTCCTCACCTGAAGCTAAAGGCCAGTTCTATGAGGAACTCCATAATATCATTAGTAGCATCCCCAACACCGAACACCTATTCCTGCTGGGGGACTTTAATGCCAGGGTTGGGGCCGACCATGACTCATGGCCTTCCTGCCTTGGGCGCTATGGCATTGGAAGGATGAATGAGAATGGACAGAGACTGCTTGAGTTGTGTACCTATCATAACCTCTGCATCACCAACTCATTCTTTCACACTAAACCCTGTCGCCAGGTTTCATGGAGGCACCCAAGATCACGTCGTTGGCACCAGCTGGACCTCATCGTCACAAGGCGAGCCTCCTTAAACAGTGTTCAAATCACACGCAGCTTCCACAGTGCGGACTGCGACACCGACCACTCCCTGGTGTGCAGCAAGGTTAGCCACAAACCAAAGAAGCTGTATCACTCCAAGCAGAAGGGCCGCCCGCGCATCAACACTAGCAATATTTCTCATCCGCAGCTGTTACGCAAGTTTCTAAATTCACTTGAAAAAGCCTCCAAAACACTCCCACAGGGGATGCAGGGACCAAGTGGGCCCGCATGAGAGACGCCATCTATGACTCAGCAAAGACCACCTTTGGCATTTGTGAGAAGCGGAATGCAGACTGGTTTCAATCTCACATTGAAGAGCTGGAACCTGCCATAGCCGCGAAGCGCATTGCACTGCTGAACTACAAGAAAGCCCCCAGCGAGTTAACATCCATAGCACTTAAAGCTGCCAGAAGCGCTGCACAAAGAACAGCCAGGCGCTGCGCAAATGACTACTGGCAACACCTATGCAGTCATATTCAGCTGGCCTCAGACACCAGAAACATCAGAGGAATGTATGATGGCATTAAGAGAGTTTTTGGGCCAACCGTCAAGAAGATTGCCCCCCCCTCAAATCTAAATCAGGGGACACAATCACTGACCAACGCAAGCAAATGGACCACTGGGTGGAACACTACCTAGAACTATACTCCAGGGAAAATATTGTCACCGAGACCGTCCTCAATGCAACCCTGTCTCTGCCAGTCATGGATGAGCTGGACGTGCAGCCAACAAAATCGGAACTCAGTGATGCCATTGATTCTCTAGCCAGCGGAAAAGCCCCTGAGAAGGACAGTATTACCCCTGAAATCATCAGGAGTGCCAAGCCTGCTATACTTTCAGCTTTGCACGAACTGCTTTGCTTGTGCTGGGATGAGGGAGCAGTACCACAGGACATGTGCGATGCCAATATCATCACCCTCTATAAGAACAAGGGTGACCGCGGTGACTGCAACAACTACCGTGGAATCTCCTTGCTCAGCATAGTGGGGAAAGTCTTCACTCGTGTTGCTTTAAACAGACTCCAGAAGCTGGCTGAGCGTGTCTATCCTGAGGCACAGTGTGGCTTTCGAGCAGAGAGATCCACCATTGACATGCTGTTCTCCCTTCGCCAGCTACAGGAGAAATGGCGTGAACAACAGATGCTTCTCTACGTTGCTTTCATTGATCTCACCAAAGCCTTTGACCTAGTCAGCAGAAGTGGTCTCTTCAGACTACTAGAAAAGATTGGATGCCCACCAAAGCTACTAAGTATCATCACCTCATTCCATGACAATATGAAAGGCACAATTCAGCATAGCGGCACCTCATCAGACCCCTTTCCAATCCTGAGTGGCGTGAAACCGGGCTGTGTTCTCGCACCTACACTGTTTGGGATCTTCTTCTCCCTGCTGCTCTCACATGCATTCAAGTTCTCAGAAGGAGGAATTTTCCTCCACACAAGATCAGGTGGTAGGTTGTTCAACCTTGCCTGTCTAAAAGCGAAGACCAAAGTACGGAAAGTCCTCATCAGGGAACTTCTCTTTGCTGACGATGCTGCATTAATATCTCACACTGAAGAGTGTCTGCAGAGACTCATCGACAAGTTTGCGGCTGCCTGCAATGAATTTGGCCTATCAGTCTCAAGAAAACGAACATCATGGGACAGGACGTCAGAAATGCCCCATCTATCAATACCAGCCACCACACTCTGGAAGTGGTTCAAGAGTTCACCTACCTAGGCTCAACTATCACCAGTAACCTGCCTCTCGATGCAGAATTAAACAAGCACATGGGAAAGGCTTCCTCTGCTATGTCCAGACTGGCCAAGAGAGTGTGGGAAAATGGCGCACTGACACAGAACACAAAAGTCCAAGTGTATCAAGCCTGTGTCCTCAGTACCTTGCTCTACGGCAGCGAGGCCTGGACAACGTACGTCAGCCAAGAGCGACGTCTCAATTCATTCCATCTTCGCTGCCTCCAGAAAACCCTTGGCATCAGGTGGCAGAACCGTATCTCCAACACAGAAGTCCTCGAGGCGGCCAACATCCCCAGCATATACACCCTACTGAGCCAGCGGCGCCCGAGATGGCTTGGCCATGTGAGCCGCATGGAAGATGGCAGGATCCCCAAGGACACATTGTACAGCGAGCTCGTCACTGGTACCAGATCCACCGGCTGTCCATGTCTCCACTTTAAAGACGTCTGCAAATGCGACATGAAGTCCTGTGACATTGATCACAAGTCATGGGAGTCAGTTGCCAGCGATCGCCAGAGCTGGCGGGAAACCATAAAGGCGGGGCTAAAGCGTGGCGAGTTGAAGAGACTTAGCAGTTGGCAGGAAAAAAAGACAAGTGCAAGGAGAGAGCCAACTGTGTAACAGCCCCGACAACCAATTTTATCTGCAGCACCTGTGGAAGAGTCTGTCACTCTAGAATTGGCCTTTATAGCCACTCCAGGCACTGCTGCACAAACCACTGACCACCTCCAGGCGCTTACCCATTGTCTCTCGAGACAAGGAGGCTAAAGAAGAAGAAGATTCTCTATTATTTTTCATAATCCCTTTCAGCACCTCTAATTTCACTTTCCACTTCTGAGGCACACTTTCTACCTCCTTCATGTATTTATGTATTGCTGGACATAGTTGGATTAGTTTCACCTTTTAGGTTTGTTTAGTTTCATCTCCATTTAAAATCGACAGAACCTGGTCTTTTGATTAACATTTTCACCATCCAGGAAAGCTATGTTGTACTTTATCCATCTCGTATTTAAAGGTTCCCCATTGCTGATCTCATCCTTTTTGCTAAATTCTCACATACATAACTTTGCATTTTTCCAATTCAGAACCCTTATCCTTCACTCTTCATTGTCCTTTTCCGTTTTCACATCGAGCCCAATTATTGTGTGGTCACTATTTCTAATTGTACTCTTGCTTCCACAGTTATTGGCCTCAATAATTTCACAAAACTAATTCAAGCAATGTTTGCTTCCTTATTGCACATACTGATCTAGGAAGCAGTCCTGGATGCATTCTATAAAGCTTAATCCCCTTTGACCACATGCATTGCCTTTATTCCAGCCTACCCTGGAACGATCAAAATTGTGCATTATTGCCCTCTTGTCTTTCTGAACTGACAAATATCCCAGCTACTCGTCTCCACTATTTGGTGCCCTGTACTACATACTGAGAATTGTACTATTTCTCTTCCTATTGACTTTATCCATATGGATTCTGTTTCCATTCAACCCCTTAGAACACCCTTACTTCCTCGCATTGTGATACAATCTTTTATTATAATCAACACCCCTTTTTTCCCCCTCTCCATATCACCTGAAAATGTGATAAAGAAAATAAGTTCCCCGCCCTGTTTAAACTAAACAGCTGCAACACCATAACCCTCCATTGTCATTAACGTTTCTAATTATCCTGTTCTGTTTTGGATGTTCTATGCATTTCCATGCATACTCTGTGAAGGCGGAAGACATGGACATGGTTCTTTTTGAATACTTAGCGTCTGTCTTCACAAAAGAGGGGGATGATGTAGACATGGTCATTAAAGAGGAGGAGGCGAAGGCAGAATGTGAAATATTGTACAGGATAAACATAATGAGAGGGGAATATTAAGGTGTTTAGCATCCTTGGATAAATCACTAGGCCCTCATGAAATATATCCCAGGCTGTTAAGAGAAGCATGGGAGAAAATAGATTCTAAGCATCATTTTCCATTCTCTCTGGCTACAGGTGTGGTGCTGGAGGGCTGCTAACATTGTGCAGTATTTAAAAGGGGAGAAAGAGATAGACAGAGTAATTACAGGCCAGTCAGCCTAACCTTGGTGGTGGGAAAATTGGAAAAAATTCTGAGGTACTGTATTAATCATCATTTAGAAAAGTACAAATTAATCAAGGACAATAAGCATGAATTTGTTAAAGGAAGGTAGTGTCTAATGATTGATTTATTTTGAGGTAATAACAAGGCAGGTCCATCAGGGTAGCATGTTTGAGGTAGTACAAATGGATTTTATCAAGGCTTTTGACATGGACCCACATGAGAGACTGGTCAGAAAAGTTAAAGCCATGGGATCCAAGTGAAAGTGGCAAGCTGGATCCAAAATTGGCTTAGTTGCAGGAAGCAAAGGGTAATAGTTGACAGGTGTTTTTTTTTTATATAAAAAAGTGTGGGGGCTGTTTCCCCAGCAGCGTTCCACAGGGGTCAATACTAGATCACCTGCTTTTTTGTGTGGTAGATATCAATGATTTAGACTTAAATGTAGGGGCATGATTCAGAAGCTTGCGGATAATACAAAAATTGGCTGAGTAGTTGATAGTGAGGAAGAAACTGTTGATTACAGGAAGCTAACAATGGACTGGTCAGGTGGGCAGAAAAGTAGCAAACTGAATTCAAGTGGCAAGGAAATGGTAGGATACTGAGAAATGTAAAGGACAGAAGGAGCTTGAAGTGCACATCCACAGATCCCCGAAGGTAGCACGACAGGTAGGTAGATAAGGTGCTTAAGGCGGCATCCAGAATACTTGCCTTTATTCGTCGAGGCATAGATTATCAAAGCAGGGAGATTCTGCTAGAAGTGTATAAAACTCTAGTTAGGCCACAGCTACAGTACTATGTACAGTTCTGATCACCACATTGATTGCAGCAGTTCAAGGCGGCAGCTCACCACCACCTTCTCAAGGGCCATAAATGCTGGCTTAGCCGGCAACACCCACATCCTGTGAAAGGATGAACAAAAATTACAGGAAGGATATAATTGCTCTAGAGAGGGTACAGAGAAGATTTATGATGTTGTTGGCAGGAATGGAGAATTTTTACTATTATTAGGAAAGATTGGATTATATGGGGTTGTTTCCTTTGGAACAGAGAAGGGGAGATTTAAATAAGATGTATAACATTACGGGAGTGGCCGAGACAGTAGATCAGAAGGAGTAATTTCCCTTAGCACAGAAGTCAACGATCAAGGGGCATAGACCTAAAGCAATTGGTATGAGGATTAGAGGGGAGCGGAGGAGAAATCTTTTCATCCAGAGGGTGGTGGGGGTCTGTAACTCACTGTTTGAAAGTGTGGTAGAAACCCTCATCACATTAAAAAAAATACTTGGATATGCACTTGAAGTTCCTTAACCTACAAGGCTACAGACCAAGATTTAGAAAGTAGGATTGGGCTGAATTGTTTATCCTCAGCCAGCACAGACACAATTCTATGATACGTATCCTGACTCCAAATTTTTGGGATTACTGTTAAATTCCTCTTCCTTCTGATTTACAGTACTTTTCTTTCCAATACTCCTCTTGCTTTTCTCTTCCCGTTTCATCTCCCATCCTATTAATTTAGGCCATTCCCCATTAGACTAGTTGCTCTCTCAATGATGACAGTGGTCCCAGCCTTTTTCAGGTAAAGCTCATCCATTCTGTCCAGGCCATTCCTGTCCTATAATTGGTTCCATTGTTCTGGACCCTTCCCTGAACATAATCTCTCCAGTCAAGCATTTACCTCCCGTTTATTGTTAATTCTATACTGACTAGTATGTACACTGGGAATAATCCTAGGTTAATCATGCTTGAGGAGAAGCTCTTAAATCCATCTTCCATTTATACAGGTCCCCAATTCTATTCATTCCAATTTCATTGGTCCTAATATGAACTATGACCTCTGGCTGTCTTCCCTTCCTGCTCCAAATTATTTTGCATTTACTGTGTTATATTCCTTACTTTAGCATCTGGGAGACAACACACCAGGACCCTTGGCTGCAACTTTCCAACTATGGAATTCCCTACTAATACTGCTGCTTTTCTGTACTTCATTTCTCCCTCTTGAGCCAGCACTTACTTGACAATGCTATGATTTTGCTCATAGTTTCCCTCCCTCCTCGAAATAGTTGCCAATGTCACTGGTATTCAGTCCTGAATTCCTGTTCATCAGTTCAACAATTTCAGGGATCACAATCCCTGCTTTGTTTCTCCTTGCAATGCTAATGGATGGTCATCCACTTGATTTCCCCACAAACTCAATCTGAAGGCGGGTCACATCTGAAGCATGCATTCTAGACACCGTTTAGACATCTGTATTTGGCAGTTGTTTCTCAAACTCAGATTCTGAGCTCATGTTCAGTTTTTGACACTTTTCACATGTATTCATGTGGGACACACAAAACCCCCAGAAACTCCCAAATTGTGCTGGTACTATACATTACATGCTTCAGTTAGGTGGATACTTTAGTGTATTATACTATGAACTGAACAGTGTGTTACACAGATAGAAATGATAGAGTTCATTACGCAAAGGGACACTATAAATTGAACAATGCACTGGAGAGCTGGGACACTGAATAACTTTTACTACTGTTTTCAGCATCAAATTCTGCCCATTATTCCATGAAAACCAAAAAACAATACCTTAGGCTGGGTCAGCAACCCAGCACAACAGCTTAGCGTAATTGAGGAAGGGAATGTACACATTTCCTGAATAAATTTAAAGAGCAAATGTCACTGCTGATATCACTTTTTTAAAAAAAGGAAGCGCTATGTTTAAATCTATTAATTTTGTTTTGAAGGAAACTAACTGAGCAGTTACCAAAACTAGCATAAGTAAACTACCATTATTATGGGATGTTGGCTGAGAAGTTACTAAGACTGAATGTGAGAATATTAGATTGAGTGGAGGTAGAGCCATTATCATTGGGTGCTGACTGAGAGGAGCTAATGAGTTCAATAGTGCGAGGGAGCTGGATTTACATTAGTGTCATGGGACAGAGTAAAGAAATGCTTTGAGTCAGAGGGGAGAAGGTACTAAAAATTCAATGTGTGGGGATAACTAAGGCAGCAGTCTGATGGGAAGGGAAGACAATGTTTAAATATTGGATGGGGAAAATAGGGGAGACACTAAGAATTGTTGAGACAAGGTGAGGAAGTGGGGATAGAATAGATGTCAGTTGTAGAAGGGAGTAATAAGAATCAGTAGTGATGATGCTAGCACTAAGAGACGGGGAAATAAAAAGAAAAAAAAAGGAAAAATTTAAAAAACACTACGAATTAACAAATATTCTTTAGTAGAAAGTAAAAACAAACTCCAATCAGCTTCTGTGACAAAGTATGTAAATTTTTCACTTCACAGACATGGTGAAAGGGAATTTAAACACACAAGGTTATTATTAACAGAGGAACTTTGGACAGGTTGGTGATCTAAAAAAGATCCTAACATATATCATTTTGGGGGGTTTTTCACAGCTTGATTTCCAGTTCTAACACTGTGTGTTATCTTCCATCCATGACTTTTGAAATGCCAACTAATACAAGCTCAAGTTTAATACAACGATCTTCAGAAATATTTTGTATCTTTTTCTCTCAAATGAAAAATGCATCAGGATGGCTCGTTTCATAAAACACACAGAACTGGTCCCACATACTCAAAGACACTAACACAATACATATGTACTGCTGAACATCAAAGATTAGTCTCACACCTATGTACACTGATTTATCATTCCTAAAAAAATTAGCATATTTCCTGCTGTTTTTCATCTCCTAATTCACACTGTGATCAGTTTTCTGTTCTTTTTGTCAGATTCGTACCTTTTGTCTGACTGCATGCCTTGGTTTTGTTGGCTGTTGCTGGTCTGTAGATCAGGAATATTTGCAAAGTCATCTTGTTCTGTCAAACCCATAACCAGGGAAAGGACCACCATCCGGCCTTCACTGAAGAAACCCATTCAGAGGAACAGGGCAGGGAGAAAGAGGTAGGTAAGACAGAAAGATTCCAGTATACAACAGCTAGAGGTAAAACTCTGGTCTGGACTCAACTGCACCAAATGGTCCTAGTTTGAAATTAGGGTTGTAATGTAGATGGAAGATACAGGGAGCAGGATTTGGAGGGGAGTGTGCATGCCATGGATGGAGTAGGTTGAAAGAACAAGTTCATTTTAGATCCAGTGGAAAAGGAACATTAATGGTCATAATTGTGCAATTTCAGACACATGAAGTGACTAACAAAATTAGCACTCGGTTTAAAAACTCATTCATCATTATTTTAAATGGATTTGATTTGAAAACCTGCATGAGATTGCAAATGAAGAATCTTTCAAATTCTGAACAAAAATATTCTGGTCTCAGCTGGGATAGTAGTTAGGACACTACAATAGGCCTCAGTACCTTGAGCTAAGGAGGGTTCCCGCTTCTGATTGTTATCCAACTACTCCTGCTGGAAAGTGTGAATGGGTCAATATCAGGCGAGGACAGGATTGGGCTCAGCTGTGATGTTCCGTGCAGTCGAATATTCTGTGTCAAATATCTTGTTTGTTTAAATTGTAAAGAAATAAATTGCATGTTAGAGACAGGTTTTAGCTAAAAAATAAAAGGACAATGCATAAAACATTTGGAATGAACAGAATAGGTATAGAATAAAACTGTCATTGAACTCCAGCAACCACAAATCTTGTTCTTTGACCTCGGATTGTCATCTGGATGCATTAGGTATAGCATATGCATTAAGGTTATAGCATTCTTTGGTTTCAGATCTTAACCCTTCCAAGCTTATCTTTTCTTCTCCTGAAGGTGCTGACTGGACATCCACTCCCACAGGTGCTTGCCACCCATCTCGTCCAAGTAGCTATTAGTTTTGTGTGATCCGAGATGGTGAGTGCTGGGGGTGTGGGATGCACTGCAGTTAAGTCTGATCCTGTCCCTGCACACACACATTCCAGCGCAGTAGAATTCACAAATGTGAACCAGAGATGATTTTTCCTCTTGTAGCCTAAGGGTGCTGAGGCAAATTGGAGATCAATAGCTGAGATCAGCCTAGTGGTTGAATATGGGACCTTCCTGGTTTGTATGACTCAGTTCCACACTTGATTGTGCTCCTTCGAACTGAGACATCAGGGGAGCCCATTTTCAATTAATTTATTTAAAACCTCCTGGGAGTTTTAGATTTTAAAAAAGCCCAGATAGAAAGCAGGTAACAATTATTACCAGAAAATTATTCTAGGTGAAAAATCAGGGACCAAATCTAATGTTACTGTTTTGCACACTCATCATTCACAGTTCATCTTGTTCACTGGTTATATAGATTTACTAGTGCACTTAAGAAGACAGGAGAGAAATGCTACAGATCACACCAGACTACCTCCAGGTGCAGCTGAAAGAGACACAGAACTGAATCTTACAGAACTCTGAACATGAGCTTTTGAAAAATCACACAGGTTAACAATTCTGTTAATTTTTAAATGAAAACAAGTTAAAGCGATTGGGAATAAACTTCAAAATCTAGGATTCTGTCATGAAAAATTGGTTGAAAACAGAAATTGAAGAACATTTGTTAAATATTACTACTCAGTCAGACCAGGATCATAATAGGCACTTCCAGAATCAGGTATGATCAACACATCAGGACAAAGCATCAGGGATACCTATCTCTGGGCCTTCAATGACTACTTAATTTCTCTGATTGTTTTGCATTTTCGTTCTGCTAAAAAGGCTTTCAAGTATTCATTCTTCTGGCAACTCAGTAAAGCCAGCTAGACCTTATGCCATGATATTGCAACAGGTTTAGTTAACATGCCACATCTATCCCAGATCAACTTTCAAGCCTCTTCTTTTCTGCTCCAGCAAGAAAGGGCACTCCTCTCATGCAGGAAATTCTACTTTACAGTCAGGAACTACAAGACTTCAAGGATTGGAGGTACCAGGTTGCTTAACCTACAACAGTAAATTTATGAATATAGTGTCTTTACTTCCAAGATACTCAGTCATACAATGGGTGTTTACATGAACAAAATCTCAC
The DNA here is from genome assembly GCF_036365525.1 of Heterodontus francisci. Lineage (NCBI taxonomy): Eukaryota > Metazoa > Chordata > Chondrichthyes > Heterodontiformes > Heterodontidae > Heterodontus > Heterodontus francisci. The sequence continues at coordinate 49,198,308 of NC_090384.1, forward strand.
TGCTAAAGAAAAAGGGTTGGTATAATAAAAAAAAAAACTTGTATTTATATAGCAATTTACACAATCATTGGACATCTCAAAACACTTTACAACCAATTAAGTACTTTTGAACTATAGTCACTGGTGTAAGATAGGAAACATGGCAGCTAATTGCACACAACAAGCTCCCACAAACAGCAATGTGATAATGACCAGATGATCATTTTTTGGGGTGTTGATTGAGGGATAAATACTGGCCAGGACATTTCCCCTGCTCTTCTTTGCAATAGTGCCAGGGGATTTTTTAACGTCTGAGGATAGATGGGGCCTCGGTTGAACATCCCATCCAAAAGACGGATAGGGCTAGGTTGACTGGACGAAAATGGACAGGACTTTTCAGTTCCATGGCAAGTCAACGAGACTTAGCAGTTGGCAGGAAAAAAGACAAGTGCAAGGAGAGAGCCAACTGTGTAACAGCCCCGACAACCAATTTTATCTGCAGCGCCTCTGGAAGAGTCTGTCACTTTAGAATTGGCCTTTATAGTCACTCCAGGCGCTGCTCCACAAACCAATGGCCTCCTCTAGGCGCTTACCCATTATCTCTAGAGACAAGGAGGCCAAAGAAGAAATAATAAAAAAGGAGTCATTTCCCTGTAAATAAGAATGTGTTACAAAGTTTGAGTCCCCGAACATACCATAGAATATCAACCATTTACAAACAGGTCAATCTCAAATAGCTTGAATAATATTCAGACACCATAGACAAAGAGGAACCCTGACTTGACTGACAGGTGAAGGACTCATTGTCAATTTATACCTTTCTCTTGCAAGGCATTATATTTCCATTTAGATGTTGAGAGGTAGAGAAGGAAATGTTTCAGACCCTGTATTAATATTGCCTCATTCGCCCAAAAGGAGCCGTTCTTAAAAGGAGCTAAATAAGCATATTGTAATTCTTTGCCATTTCTCTGTTCCACTGTGGAACATTTACTCCAACTGAGAATCTAAGTTGTTTTTCCTAGCTGACAGATTAGTGTGCCTATATGTTCACTTTAAAACTGAGCTCATTCTCTAACCAGTAGGCTATTGGAATGCTATCTGTTACTGGTTTGTTTCACATGACAAATTGCAGCAAAGCAATGACTAATTTAAATATTCTCTGTCTATCCTGGTTTGTTCTTCTCTTTTATCTGGAGCTTTGTTTGTACCGCAGATAAATTTTCCATTTCGAGATGTCCCAGTGGAAATGCTGTACTGAACAGCACTTAAAAACACATCTAGCTGATGACAGTGAAAAAGTAACCTACAGATATTTCTTAACATCACAGTGAGGATTTTTGAGTGTGAATGCTTCTTTAAATATATTTTCTCCTCCCTCTTAAACTTCCTTGTGTTGCACATCTATGGCAGAGAAGGTGGTTCGAAGAACATAGTCCCAGACTTGAACAAGTTACAGTCAACCAACTCATTGCTGATTCTTGCATTATTTTCTTCCACTCCATGAGGAACTGGCTTGCCTCTACTTCACATCTCACCAGATCAGTACAGCCGAGGTCAGGGGCTCAGGCCTAGGCTCTTGAACATGCACGCTACTAAACAGTGGAGCAATCGTGTTGGAAACCTTAATTATTGCACATTAACAACTCAGGTTACTAAAGGATCATCCAAAATTGAATAATCATTTTTATTATACTGACTTCTATTCCTCCCTTCTCCTCTGTGGTGCAGAGTATGCTTTGCAAATATGGTAACTATGTCCCACAGTTTAGCATTGGAAAAACAAAGTGAATTTCCGCAAGGGTTCTCCCAATTGTCTACCATCATTTCAGTGGAAGAACTACAGAGACCCTAAAAAAAATTGATTAAACATTGCTTAAACTATTTTTTCTGGCATTTCCATGGTTCTTCCACCAAAGTTATGGGGGGCAACTGGGAAAAATCTTCGGGGAATTTCACTCTCAATGTTTTATATTTAAAAAAAAAAATTGCTCCCTTCCCAGAAGCTGCTGACTCTGGCTGACATACGAGCAGTCCTCAAGTAGTTCACCCAAACACTGAGCCCAGATAGTGAATGCCAGTACTTGACTGTACAACTAAGTTTGAACCCATTCCTGCTCAATGTCTTACACACACATACGTCCAAATTTTCACCTCTCTATCCTAGAAGTGCTGAGGTCAATTGTAGCACTCCTACTGCTACCCCAGCTGAGCTGAAATCATGAGAATCAAACCTGAGACCTCCTGGTTCAGTGAGACAATGGGCAATGCTTAAGTTCTTCATAAAAATCTGCAAGAGTTTATGGGAAACAACAAAAGGGCCAGATGAGTGGAGAAAGTCAGTGTTAATATCAACACACAGGAAAGATAGGAGCAACTGAACCATAGCATTCATTCCACATAACAGCAAGGTGCTGCTTGGAGTCAACAGAAGCAGAATCACATGCTGGATTAAAAAAATAAAAATTTCCAGTGAGAAATCTGGCTTTTGGACAGGCCAGGTCAACTGTCTAAGCCAGAGCTGACCTTGGAGAAACATGACATTTCCTTGATGTATTATACCACAGGATGCACCCATTCTCTCTACTTCTTCAATGTGCATTCCAAGATAATTATGAAGCTAGCCTTCACTTTCAAATAGAAATAAAGTGGAATAACCTACAATATGCAGGTGCCATTATACTCAGCTGTAAAGAGGGAATTGAAGCAATGTGGGACAGTCTGGCAACAGATGTTACAGACTCAGTGAAAACTCAATTATATTTAGCAAGGGATTAAAAGGAATGGGCATACAGAGAGATTTGGAATTTATGTAAGAATGTTCTACTCTTTAGAACCCTGGATTAGAGTGCAACTAACATACAGATAAGAATAGACCAATTTTACCAAGAAAGCCAGTTAATATGCTAAGATTCAGATACAATAATTTGCATTAGATAGTATCTAATCTAGTAAAATGTCCCAAAGAAATTCACAATACAAGTTGATTTAACTGCTTGGCATCCATGGAAGACAACTAGGAGGTGTCAGATAGAAGATTTGAGGAGGCTCTTTAATGTGGAGGTAGGCAGATGAATTTGCAAACAAGTGTTAATTGTATATTAATTGTTTTTAATGTATGCAGGTGGTGGGCATTAACTGGAGACTCACTTCTGCCCCTATAAATAGAGAGACAGAAACTGTGGTTTGTTGGATTAGCAGATGTATGCTTGTAATGTGTAAATAAATGCATGTAAGATTGTTCCCAATTCTATCCTTCACCAACTGGCTTTATGGGTTTTGAAATTAATTTGATAGGGGACAGGGAACCATTGGGCAATAGATGAGCTGGACTTAGTATGAGATAGAATGTAAGCCTTGGAGCTTTGGATGAGTTTGAATTTCTGTCTGATGGATCTCAGGAGGCTGGCTTGGGGGAAGTGAAGAAGTTGATCCTGGAAGTGACAGACAGGTTAGGAGTTTTAACAACAGAGGAAGCGAGGTAGGGACAGAGGCAGGAGATGTGCCAGAACAAAAATAAGTATTCATAATAAATAAAAGCAGAACATGCTGAAAACACTCAGCAGGCTAGACAGCATCTGTGCAGAGAGAAAGAGTTAACATTTCAGTTTACTGACCTTTCAATAGAACTGAAAGATGTTAAGAGATAAACAGTTTTAAAGCAAGTGCAGAGCAAGGAAAAGGGGCGGGGGAAGAACAAGAGGCTGTGATCTGTAATAAGAGTGATTAAATGACAAAATGATGATGCTGCAAGGCAAAATGTGGCGATAATGAAACAAGCATAGAAACAAAAGATGGGTCAAGGAGAAAGTGTATATGATTACAGCAGAATCTTAGAGAAGGAAGCATGGAAAATGTGGCAAAAAAGTCTTGTGGTCCAAAAATGTGGGGGAAGAAAGGCAGGTGGTCCCCAGGGATATGGACCTTCCCACAGGCCCTGTATAGGTGGAAATCCCCTATTGTCCATAATAACGTGAATATGGAACTTGAAGCTGAACGCACAGATCAGCAGGATACCAAGGCTATGCACTGTCCTGTTTAAGCTGAGTGAGCAGCTGCTGAAAGGTTGGAACCTTGGATGAAAGTACAGAGTTTCTGACAAGAACCAAGTGCAATGGCTTTGAATTGCTAATTTTTTTTTTTTTAAACTGAAGGAAGTTCTGCCTCATCCACAATTTGATGGACAGGCAGGCAGCACAGCAACAGCCACTGAATTGATGACGGCGATGTCAAGTTGAGTAATGTGAGCGTACATTTGAGAACTAACCCAACGCTTCTGAAGTGTGTTCAGGAGAATTTTCTTGATCAGTATGTTTCCGATCCAACAAGGAAGGAGGTATTGCTGGATTTGGTTATGGGGGATGAAGTGGATCAAGTGTCAGTTAGGGAACAGTGATCATAAGGTTAACTCTGGAAAAGGACAAGGAGTAATCCAGAGTAAAAATACTTAATTGAAGGAGGATAAGTTTCAGTGGGTTGAGAATGGACCTGTCCCAGGTAAATTGGAATGCAAGGTTGGCAGACAAAACTGTAATGGAACAACAGGCTGCCTTTAAAGAGATGATTTGGGTACAGGCGAGATGTATTCCCATAAAGGGAAAACATAGGACAATCAAAGCCAGGGCTCCCTAGATGACGAGACAGATCGAAAGAGAAAGAAGCAGCATACAAAAAGGGTGTATGACAGATGATAGATTGATAATACAAGTGAGAATCAGGCTGACTCTAGAAAGTTCAGAATGAAAAAGAAAAATGAGAGGCAGAGAGAAAGAGACTGGCAGCTAACAAAAGGGAATCCAAAAGTCTTCAATAGGCATATAAATAGCAAAAGGGTAGTAGGAGGAGTAGTGGGGCTGATTATGGACTTAAAAGGGGATCTATGCATGACTGAGGTACTAAATGAGTACTATGCATGTCTTTACCAAGGAAGATGATGTTGCCAAATCTCAATGAAGGAGGAGGTATTTGAGATACTAGATAGACTAAAATTGATGAAGCAGAGTGTTTTCAGAAATGTTGGCTGTACTTAAAGTTGATAAGTCACCAGGATCGGATGGGATGCATCCAACGATGCTGAGGGAAGTGAGGGTGGAAATTGCAGAGGTATGGCCCATAATTTTCCAATCCTCTTTAGATATGGGGAGGTGCCAGAGGATTGTAACTGCAAATGTTACAAAATTGTTTAAAAAAGACTAAGGATAAACCCAGCAACCACAGGCCAGTCAGTTCAACCTTGGTGGTGGGAAAACCTTTAGAAACAATAATCTGAGACAACAGTAACAGTCACTTAGAAAAAATTGCATTAATTAAGGAAATACAGCACTGATTTATAAAAGGCAAATCGTGTTTTACCAACTTGATCGAGTTTGTTGGTGAGGTAAGAAAGGGCGTTGATGTGGTATATATGGACTTCCAAAAGGTGTTTAATAAAGCGCCACATAATAAGCTTTCAGCAAAGTTGAGGCCCTTGGAATAAAAGGGACAGTGGCATCATGAATTGGCTGAGAGACAAGAAAGAGAGTAGTGGTAAATGGTTGTTTTATGGACTGGAGGAAGGTGTTCTCCAAGGTTCAGTACTAGACCACTGCTTTTCTTGTCTGTACTGACTCAGACTTGGGTGCACAGGCACAATTTCAAAGTTTGTAGATGACACAGAACTTTAAAATATTGTGAATTGTGAGGGCAATAGTAACAGACTTCAAGAGGACAGACAGGCTGATGGATTGAGTGGACACATGGCAGATGTAGATGTATTTTAATGCAGAGAAATGTGAAGAGATAAATTTGATAGGAAGAACAAGGAGAGGCAATACAAAATAAAAGGTACAATTCTAAAGGGGAAGCAGAAACAGAGAGACCTGGGAGTATATAAACACAAATTGTTGAAGGTGGCAAGGCAGGTAGAGAAAATGGTTAAAAAAAGCATACAAGATCCTGGGCCTCAAAGCGAGGCATAGAATACAAAAGCAAGGAAGTTATGATGAACCTTTATAAAACACTGGTTTGGCCTCAATTGCAGTATTGTGCTCCATTCTGGGCACTGCACCTTATGTCGTGGTCATGAGAAGTGCAGCGATGAAAATACAGAACCAAACTGAACAGATATTTAAAAAACTGACTTTTCTTTTAAAAGGTGGATAATGTCCTGCAAAATGGCTGCCGGTGACCTGACTTGACCTGCGTATTCAACTGTCTGACTCTTAAAGACAAAAGGATACATTCCAGGCTAGGTGTCAATTACACCCACCCCGAAACTATCAAGAGACATTCCGGAATTGAATGGGTTCTTCTGAAACAAAGAGGGTGTGAAGTAGCCACATCCTGGTACATTGTGTGGTCAGAACACGGAGGGGGCCATGCATCTCCTAACAGAGGCTGTGAAAGATTTGGGGGGGTGGGGGGGTGGGAAGGAGGGAGAGCTATCACAAGATCACTGGAAGGAAATCCAGCCAATGGCTGTGGAAAGGCCAGCCAAAACAAGTAAGAGCCCTGCTGCGAATTCTACACTTCAACTTGGTGCAGCAGAGAACACTGCCTCCAGTCTGAAGTCTTAACCACCAGTAAACTACAAATACCCAGGCCTGCAACTTTAAAAAAATGCCCTCCATGATGATTCAACAGGTTTATCGTGAACCCCAAACACCTACCTCATTTCAGACCACTTACCCTTTTCCTCTCTATCTATTCTTGTGTGTATGTGTGTGAGAGATTGAATGCATGCATGGGTGCAGTTGTGACCGTTTCGGGAATGAATACTGTTCAATAAATAGTCAATCTTCTGTTTTAAACCTACAAGAAAACCGGCCACTATTTATTTGACAAATAAAACAATGAGTTAAAACCAGAGTAACAAAAACACTTGCTGTGGTCAGCTGGGAGGTGAACAGCGGGAACAAGGCATGCCATCACCCACCTGGCTGTTAACACTTAGGAAGGATGTGAAAGCTTGCGAGGGAGAAGCATGATGCTCAAGTTAAAAGAAACAAACCTCAGTACTAAGTGACCTTTAGCCAGAGGGAAGGGAGATGAGAAGCAAGCCAATCATGCTGGGAGGTAGTAAATATCCAGAACCAAGAGGAAGAAGCAAAACATGGTTAGGTGATAAAGGAACTCAGCAGCAATAGCTCATGACAAGCTACACAGGTACAAAATTGGGCATGCGGCCACATAAGCTCAGACATGGTGACCCCTGAAGTAAAAAATATAAAAGAAAATGTAAAAGTAAAGATTTGATTGGCATCTTTCATATCCTCAGGACATCTGTTGTGACAGTACTTTTATATTTTTTTGAGGACTCATGTATTTTAGAATTATGGACATTGTTTTATTTGGGAAAAGGCAAAAGGATTCCATGGATTTTTTTTTCACTGGGTTCATGGTAAGGTCTTTTGGACGTGGTTTGTAAACAAGCTTTTCTGGAAGTCAGAAATAAAAACAAGAAATGCTGGAACCACTCAGCAGGTCTGGCAGCATCTGTGGAAAGAGAAGCAGAGTTAACGCTTCGGGTCAGTGACCCTTCTTCGGAATAGGGTCCGAAGAAGGGTCACTGACCCGAAACGTTAACTCTGCTTCTCTTTCCACAGATGCTGCCAGACCTGCTGAGTGGTTCCAGCATTTCTTGTTTATATTTCTGACTTCCAGCATCCGCAGTATTTTGCTTTTATTTTACTGGAAGTCACCTGTCTTCAGATCATTACCCAACCGGGGCCTTTGGACTTGGAGGAGATGTTTAAAGAGAAGTGACAGGTCAAGATTTATAGGCGTCAGGAGGCTTGACTCGTGATATTGTTTTTGGTTTTGCTTTGAACAGTGTTTTGAAGGGAGTTTTAAAAAAAATCAACCTGCCAAGGACAAAATCCCAGCTCAGCCTTTTTCCATCTCTTTGAAAAGCCTGCCAGCTTTTCCATCTCATTGAGAAGCTCTTAGAAGAGAGTGCAAGACAGAGATAAATTAATGCTGCATTGCTCCTGAAAAGCCTGCCAGAAACCCCTGTTGCTGTGTTTCTCCTGGAAAGCCTGCCAAATTGATCAACGTCACCAGAAAAGAACTGTTCGAGAAAGATCCCAGTGACAGCCATCCACGTGTATTTTGGGATGTCAAACCAAAAAAACAAACAGCATCCTTTCATATCCTCTTTTTTTCTTCAAGAATTAGCAAGTAATGGCCAAAGTTGTTTTTGGTAACAAAGCTCTAAAGAGAAAAATCTCTATTTTTTGGGGGGGTGTGTGTGTGAGTGTGAGAGTCTGAGGTAAAAGGGAAGTTCCATATTTCAATCTGCGTGCTAATGCTTTGCTTCATTACTAGTTAAGTCTTGTTTTATAATAAACTGATGATTTTGTTGTTTATTAAAGACACCTGGTTGGTGTATTTCATTCGGAGATAAAAATAAAGTCTATGATTGACCATATCAGTAACTGGGTAAACATTTAAATATTTGTGACCTGTGCAGAAATGGAATAGAAAGACAGCGCACTCCTCCTGCCTCGGTCACAACACTTCCCAGAAGTGCTAAACTGTCAATTAAATGATTTTAAAATCCTACCATTGTTGCCAAACTTGCAGTCAGGTTGTGCACAGCAAAGTGCCACAACCAGTAAATGAGATGAATGGCCAGTTAATCAACATTTGGTTGTAATGGTTGAGGGAGAAATGTTAACCAAGATACTCCCTGTTGTCTTTCAGGAAATGCTAAAGAATCTTTTACATCCATTTGAACAGACAGACAAGGCCTTTCTCTAGCATCTCACTACAAAGACAGCATCGCTAACTGAGTCACAGGCAGAGCTTGAGAACATCTTAATTTTTCTAATTTTAAAATCTTGAACTATGGCATCATCCTTGTCGTCCTACCTCGAGCAGAGGTAAATTGTTCCTTTGCACAGTAAGAACTTTAGTAGGAGCAAGAGTTGGCCATACAGCCCCTCAACTTGCTCCGCCATTCAGTAAGTTCATGGTTGATCATCTACCTCAACTCCACTTTCCCACCTGATCCCTATATCCCTCGATTCCCTTAGTGCCTTTAAATCGAGCAATCTCAGTCTGAATATACTCAATGACTAAACATCCACAGCCCTCTGCAGTACAGAATACCGACGATCCCCAACCAAAGTGGATAATTTCACCTTTCCCCATATTACGCTCCATCTGCCACCATCTTGCCCACTCACTTAACAATAACAACTTTTATTTATATAGCACCTTTAATGTAGTAAAACATCCCAAGACACTTCACAGGAGTGTTACCAAACAACATTTGGCACAGAGTCACAAAAGATAAGAGGGCAGATGACCAAAAGCTTGGCCAGAGTTAGATTCCTGTCTATATCCCTTTACAGACTATTTGCACGCTCCATAGTCTACTTTCCCACCTAGCTTCGTATCAGCAGCGAACCTGGGTACATTACACTCAGTCCCTTCATCCAAGTCATTAATACAGATTGGAAACAGTGGAGGCCCAAACACCGATCCTTGCGTGACTCCACTTGCAACAACCTATCAATCTGAAAACCGCAAATGTAATACCTCTATTCAAGAAAGGAGGGAAGACAGAAAGCAGGAAATTATAGGCCAGTTAGCCTAACAACTGTCATTGGGAAAATGCTAGAATCCATTAAGGAAGTATTAATGTCCTGCTATCGGGCAAAGTCAACATGGTTTTATGAAAGGGAAAATATTGTTTGACAAATTTAGTAGAGTTCTTTTGAGGATGTAATAAAGCAGGATGAATAAAGGGGAACCAGTAGATGTAGTGTATTTAGATTTCCAAAAAGCATTCAATAAGGTACCACATAAAATGGTTACTACACAAAATAAAAGCTCATGGTGTTGTAGGTAACATAATAGCATGGATAGAGGATTGGCTGACAGGAAATAGAGTCACAATAAATGGGGCATTTTCAGGTTAGCCAGCTGTAACTAGTGGAGTGCCACAGGATCAGTGCTGAGGCCTCAACTATTTATGATCTATATTAATGACTTGGATGAAGGGACTGAATGTATTGTAGCCAAATTTGTGGATGATACAAGGATAGATAAGAAAGCAAGTTGTGAGGAGGACACAAAGTGTCTGCAAAGAATATAGATAGGTTAAGTGAGTGGGTAAAAATTTTGCAGATGGAGAATAACGTGGGAAAATATGAGGTTGTCCACTTTGGTGAGAATAGAAAAGCAGATTATTATTTACATGGAGAGACTCCAGAATGCTGTTGTACAGAGGGATATGGGTGTCCTTGTACAAGAGTCACAAAAAGTTAGCATGCAGGTACAGCAAGTAATTAGGGAGGCAAATGGAATGTCGGCATTTATTGCAAGGAGGATGGAGTATAAAAGTAGGGAAGTCTTGCTAAAACTGTACAGGGCATTGGTGAGACCACACCTAGATTACTGTGTAGAGTCTTGATCTCTTTATCGAAGGAAGGATATATCTGCATTGGAAGCAGTTCAGAGAACGTTCACTCGGCTGATTCCGGAGATTAAGGGGGTGGCTTCTGAGGAAAGGTTGAGTAGGTTGGGCTTATACTCATTGGAGTTTAAGAGAATGAGAGATGACCTTATTGAAACATAAGATTCCGAGGAGGCTTGACAGGGTAGATGCTGAGAGGATGTTACCCCTTGTGGGGAATCTAGCACTATGGAACACAGTTTCAAAATAAGGGGTCTCCCTTATAAGTTGGAGATGAGGAGGAATTTCTTCTCTCAGAGGGTTGTTAATCTTTGGAATTCTGTTGCCAAGAGAGTAGTGGAGGCGGCTAGGTCATTGAATATATTCAAGCCTGAATTAGAGATATTTTTCATCTACAAGGGAGTCAAGGGTTATGGGGGCAGGCAGGAAAATGGAGTTAGGGCCACAATCAAACTCAGCCATGACCTTATTAAATGGCGGAACAGGTTCGAGAGGTCAAATGGCCTACTCCTGCTCCTTTTTAATCTTATGTACTGGCTGTTTTCTGTCCATTAACCAATCCTCAATCCCATGATCCTTAATCTTGGTCAATAACCTCATGCGGCACCTTATTAAATAAAGGCCTGCTCGGGTCTGGGGGGAAAAAAACCCGACCCGAACCACATCGGACTCGAGCCCGACCCAGCTAGAGTCTTTCCATTTTTCCTGTGCCCGGCCCGGCCCACCGGAATGTTCACTTTCTCCAGTTGACAGCATTTGTTTTACATCCATAGTGTACTCACTGTACTTACCACTTTTGTATGGATGAACAGAAGGAAGCTACAGCATGAGCGCGATGACATCATAGAGATGCTCACTCGCTCACTGCGCAGACTCAGTTTCCCTCCTTGACATCCTGGACTCCCAGCTTAGGCAGGCTTTTCAAATTTTGACATTTACTTACTCAACTTCCCTTTTCCTCCCAGCAGTGCAAAAGGTAGTACCGTGTATCCCCGACCCAGACCCAGCCCGACCCGGAAGAGTAACCCAACCCGAACCCGATACGTCGTCTGGTTCGGGTAGCAGACCTTTATTATCAAATGTTTTTTGAAAATACAAATATTCTACATTCACTTGTTCCCTTTAACTACCCTGCAAGTTATACCCTCAAAAAAACTAACAGATTTTGCAAACACCATTTTCCTTTCATAAAGCCACGTGGACTCAGAAAATCATAATTTGATTGGGCAGAGTGCCCTGTTGCTATGTTCTTAATTATGCATTCTAGCATTTTCCTACTACTGATGTCAGGCTAACTGGCCTATAATTTCCTGTTTTCTCCAACCCCAATTTTGAAAAAAGGGAAAATGTTTGCTCCCTTCCAATCCACAAAGACTGTCCAGAATCTAGGGAATACCACATGATCAAAATCAATGCATCCACTATCTCTGCAGCCTCCTCTTTTAAAACCCTAGAATGTATGCCATCAGGTCTAGGGGATATGTCAGCTTTGAGACCTAATAATTTATTTACCAATAATAATTACTTGAAATTCTTCACTCTCATTAGACTCTTGGTTCCTCACTATTTCCAGTATGCTTTCTGTATCTTCTACTGTGAAGACAGATACAAAATATATTTGTTTAGCACATCTACCATTTCCTTATTCTCCATTATAAAATTTCTCCTGTCTCTGCCTCCAAGGTGCCCATGTTTACTTTCTTGCAAATTTATCGAAGCTCTTTCTAGTTCACTCTCATTCTATTTTCTCCCTCTAACAATTTGCTGGTCTTCTGTTGCTGATTTCTAAAACCCTCCCAATCATTAGGCTTACTACCCTTTTTGGCAACATTGTAAGCCTCTTCTTTTAATCTATTATCCTTAACTTCTCAGATGGGTATCAGAATGTAAAATATCTGTTTACAATTTGTGATGGTTCAAAAATTATATTTTCAGTATTTTAATTTTTCTGCAGTAATTCACACATTCCGAAACAAAGTAATTTTGGCTACTTATGCTTCCTTCACACGCTTTGCAATCCAATATTCCTTTTAACCTGTAAACTCGGTCAGGGTTCCTTAAATCGAATGCAACACTTCATCCTGGATATGTAACTGGATGAAATCAAACAAAATAGTTTGCCAGGTTTATTTGCAGAATAACGGAAAAGCATACACTCAACATACTCACTGAACAGGTTCCAGCACAGTCTCATTATGCATTCAGGCAGTGGTCAAAATTTAACCTGAAATGGTCTCTTCCGTGAAAGGATTTAATCTCAAATCGTAAGTGATTGATTTACTCTGATAGTCTGTTCCATTGAATACTTCCACCTCAAACTGTGGGATCCATCAGCCATCAAAATATGAACCGTCTGTTCTATGGCATACTTTTATCAAAGAGTGGTCAAAATTGACTTGCATGGTCTCCTTTTTTGCATACTTCCATCTCAAATCCTTATTCACAATACTTATTACAGCACAATCCTTCAACTCCCCACAACATATTTAAACAGTGTCTTGCATTTAGATTCACCATTTCCTCATGGCGTGTTCATGAAATATTTTCCTTTTGGATATCACTTTAAAAGGTGAAATAAAGGTTTTGTTTAAATGGCCCTTATTCTCTTACTGCTAGAAGGGAAAATATTTACACACTTAGTGTGTTTCAGTCACCCTTGTTACTGTCTAAGGCAATTTGAGGGTGGTCATGTTATATTTTAGATAGAAGCTTCCTTTGGAGCATCTTGAAATCCCTTTCGATGTTGTGACTCATGACTCAGGAAAATTCTATAAGCCCATTCCTGAAGTTGGGAAGGAAAGTCCTATACCAAAATCTGCTCCCAAGAAGCCTCTAAAGTTCTGTTTGTTCCAAAATAATAAACATTTTTTTTTAAATGGACAACTAAGAAAAGCCGGTAAGGCTAATGACATCTCCATTATAAACATTTAAGACTGAGGTTCTGTAATATATTTCCCATTTAGATGTTTAGAGATTAACAATGGTATAAAGAAATTACTTTGTAAAGGCTTTCTTCCCATATACTATGAAATAATCACTCCTTTTCCGAGAACTCAGCAAGTAAAAATGTTTACTGTATTGGGTAAGGGTTCAACTTGGCTTCAACAGATACAGGGTTTTTAAGAACATTCAAATGCAGATGCAGTGTAATAGAAGCAACTACAGTCAGACCAGATCTGGGATTTTCAATCGCCCACAGAGAGCGTTTGTATTCAGACACCTCTCAGATGCACTATTTTCAAAGCGAAGGTGGAGGGGTGATTGGGGGAGGAGCCTGGAACCTGCTAGCCTCCACATAACTGCCTTTTAAGCTCCTTTTGGAGCTTGTTAACGACTGGGGAGGGCCAGGAGGTGATTTTGAAATTGCAGATCAGTGAATCTGAAGGGTCTGGTGCACATTAGTGCACAGCTATTGGGTGAAATGTGGTGTGCCATCAAGTCATGTTAATGGTGAAGAAAATGTTTTGGCAAAAAGGGTTATTGTGTCAGAGTGGGAGTAGTACCTTTCTGTTGGCCATTTAGCCATTTCACTGCCCACGAGGCTTCTGGCCCTCTGATCTCTTGCCTCCTTTATTTTGCAAGGCAACAACAAGCCTAGTCATGCTTGCTGTCTGCCTTTGAGGACTGCACGCAACAGTCAGTTGAAGCCTCCTGGCAGCACTCAGCACCACCAATTGGGCGCCAAGCTCATCTCCAACCCAATTAGGTGATTTGCATTTGAAGATAACATTGCGTCAGCGACGCAAACATGGCACAGGGTCAGGACCTGGAAATGATCCGGCCATCGGGTTCCTGACCCCGGATTGAAAATCAAGCCCGAAGTCCTTCTAGATGCCATAAGATGAAAGATGATGGGGAAAATCTTCTCAAGCTACTCCTGTGTACTTAGTAAAGTCCAGTTATAGAATGAGAATTTCAGAGACCTAAGAACACACACATTTTTGGCAACAGATTGGACACTCTGTGGAGATGCCGAGAGAGAGAGGGATAAGAATAAATACATTGATATATTATTCAAAATGAATAGCCTTAAAACAATCTGTTTAGAAAGTGGTGAGTTATTTAGTAGGATGACAGAACCCCATTAAAATTATCTACATTCAGAACCAAAGTGTATTATGCTTACCCATATGCCATGCTATCTGATCTCAATGTACCTGGAATTTTTTTTTTTTTTAAAGTAACTTGTGTGTAAAGCGTATATAGCTTTGTTTCCCAAAGTCATTTTATTCCAGTTCTGAAACCTTCAGCCATTATTTTGCTGTGTTTTTGTAGTTATTGTAACTGTTAGTAAAAGGCCATTAAACATTTTCTCTACTTTCCTACAAGGGTTGTATAGGATTAAAGCTCATACCCCCAGCAGATTCCCAGATGCCCCACTTCCTATTTTCAAACTCAAAGAAAATGTGATAGTTGTGTAATGTTCAAGAATATCTTTATCATAATAACAGCAAACAAAAAAAATGAACTGCTCATCGCTAAACCAAAAGAAACAACTTGAAATGACCGCTGTAGGGTCATTTGGTTTGTTTGGATGCAAATTAATATTGGTGACTTTATGTTAGATCCCCAATGGTGAAGGCCTATCTTCATCTCTATTTCATGGTGAAACAGTACTGAATATGGAATGAGTGTTTAAACATGGACAGTCCATGAGTGGAAAATACTTATAGCTGTATTCCCTGCTGATCCAATTGTGAATGTGCACCTAATCTCAAACATAGTTTGCCATGGGGAGTGGGGGGGGGGGGCGTTCTCAGGTTAGCGAATGGTTAAGTTTCTGATACCAGGTAAACAAGTGGAAAGTTAAATATTCCCTGGCACCGAATGTAGTTTGGTGACCTAGAGGTGCATTCCCGATGCAGTGGAATATATACTCGCTAACAGATGCTCCCCGATCCTGGCTGCTTTTATTTGGCCCCAGGGTCATTTACATGCTGGAGGCAAGTTCTCCAACTTCCACTGGATAGTCTTGAGAGTCTAGGGGTGGAGGCTTGTTGTGGGCCTGCTAAAATAGAAAAAGGGAAGCATCTGCTGAGCTGCCTGAAAAATAAACATTGTGCTTGTGCTAATTTTTTTTTTTAATACTACTGCTGGGGCTTGTGTACAGTTAAACTCAAAGCATATCTAACTACATCATGGTCCTTTTCACTGTCCTTTGAACACTAAAGGACAGATGTAACAGGCAGCCCCAGCACTCAATGCTGAATAGTTTAAATAGTGGGAATCATATTTCCCTCATATAATTATGTCATTTGAATATGCCTCCCCACTTACGGGGCAAATGATGCCAATACAATGGATGTGCTATCGAGTTTGATTCTGAGACTGGCCTGCGCTTGCCTTTTATGGTGCCATTTTTCATCATAACCTAATCACTAACACATTGAATAGGCACAGCATCTTTAGCAGGCCAACGAGATTGTTGTTCTTACAGCAGACCAGGTTACTCAGGACAAATAAGACTATGGCTGTGCAAATACCAAGTCATTTATACTAAGTGTCCAATATGGTGAGAGACCTGCAGAGAGGGTTTGTTTGTGCTTTGGTGAGGTTAGAAAACAGGACGGTTTCAGAAACTGGTATACAGTATTATTTCCTGCAGCTTCAACTGTTAAAAGACTATCGTCACCAATATTAGATTACGAAATCCCTTAAGTTTTGTGTATAAACCAGAGATACTTTTACAACAAAAAAATTGTATCTTCTGCATTCTGAAAATGTCATTGTATTGCTTACATATGATGTAATCAAAATGCCATTTGTTGCAGGGCGATAAAGATACTAGCAAAGGTTTTCTTGGTGCAGTAGATGCACTGCTTGATTTGTCAACAACTTTTATTCTGCTTCAGCTGTGGGATTGGGAAGTTGGCAGTGACAGTTAAGAGACATTCCTTGTTCAACCTTGCCCCTTCTTATAAGTTTATCTCTAGCTCTCAGTATTTAGATTTCTGGCTGAAGCATCAATATGTTATTCTGTCAGTGATGCCAAACACAACAAATCATTGATTTACTTCCAACAATACCACTAACAACTGTCATGCAGAAAATCAAGGCCACCGTCCTTGTAAAAAAAAACCTAAGGATTAACAGCATTGGAATTGGGGCGGCACAGTGGCGCAGTGGTTAGCACCGCAGCCTCACAGCTCCAGCGACCCAGGTTCAGTTCTGGGTACTGCCTGTGCGGAGTTTGCAAGTTCTCCCTGTGTCTGCGTGGGTTTCCGCTGGGTGCTCCGGTTTCCTCCCACAGCCAAAGACTTGCAGGTAGGTAGGTAAATTGGCCATTGTAAATTGCCCCGAGTATAGGTAGAGAATGGTGGAGATGTGGTAGAGAATATGGCGTTAATGTAGGATTAGTATAAATGGGTGGTTGTTGGTCGGCACAGACTCGGTGGGCCTAAGGGCCTGTTTCAGTGCTGTATCTCTAAATAAATAAAAATAAATTTAACAAAATAAACACATTTCTCAAAAAATGACAAGATACAAAATTGTGCCCGTTAAGGTGGTGTGTTCTTGCCTTTGTAAATATCAACAGGGCATAATTTTCATGAAGAGTGAGACACATCAAGATCAGTAATGATCATCACTGCAGAGTTTAATGCTCTTCAAAAAATACTATTTCAAAAAAGGTTCCTTCTTTGTTTACTCAATGATATTTTCCCCCCTGATCTGAAGATTTTTACTGTTTGTTTAGATACAAATTAATAAGGTACCAGTCACCCCCCTGGTAGCTCATCCAAGTGACCATTGTGCCATTATCTGTATGTGTACTTTGACTGAATAAATTGCCATTAATAATAGACAATCTCAACTGAACAAGATCTCATCCTCACAATAGGCACACATGCACTTTCCACTGAAGATTGTTGGTTGGCAGATTATTGGAGTGAGAACACTGGTCCACTTTCCACCTTAACATGGGGATGTTAAGGCCAAATTAAACATTATACTGCAATTGCAGCCATCACTTAACTCAGCACAGAGTGAACCTGGCATCTCTCAGCTCTATATGACTCAACTGCTTACTAGATAAACTCAAACCTAACAAGGGAGTATTTTTCACAAGTTCTGAAGAAGCAAATGTGCAGTCGTGTCAAGTTTCCTAGCACCCATAACAGAGGCTATAAAACAAACTTCAAGAAGCTGTTATTGGGGAACCCAGTTTCTGGATAAGCCACGAAAGCGCCATCAAAAAGATTTCAAAAAGTTGCTGACAAATTCAAACTTGCCTGTTTTCAAGGCCCAGGAATTCACAAAATAATGGGCAGACTCAGGCAACAAAAAAAGTGCATCCATACATGAAAAGGAAAAGTAAGAGAAAGTTGATGATGGGAATGCAGTGGATGTTGACTATGTGGATTTTAAGAAAGCATTTGAGAAAGTACCACATAAAAGGCTGGTTAACAAAACAGAGGTTCATGGAAGTGGAAGATCAGTGTACAATTAAGTGAAAAATTGGCTTAAGGACAGAAAACAGCGAGTCGTGGTAAATGGTTGTTTTTCAGACTGAAGGATAGGTAGACTGTGCTGTTCCATAGAAACATAGAAAATAGGAGTAGGCCATTCGGCCCTGCAAGCCTGCTCCGCCATTCATTATGATCATGGCAGATCATCCAACTCAGTAGCCTCTTCCGGCCTTCACCCCATACCCTTTGATCCCTTCAGACCCAAGAGCTATATCTAACTCCTTCTTGAAAACATACAATGTTTTGGCCTCAACTGCTTTCTGTGGTAGCGAATTCCACAGGCTCACCACTCTCTGGGTGAAGAAATTTCTCCTCATCTCAGTCCTGAATGGTTTACCCCGTATCCTTAGACGATGACCCCTGATTCTGGACTTCCCCCACCATCAGGAACATCCTTCCTACATCTACCCTGTCAAGTCCTGTGAGAATTTTATAGGTTTCTATGAGATCCCCCTCACTCTTCTGAACTCCAGCGAATGTAATCCTAACTGACTCAATCTCTCCTCATATGTCTGTCCCGCCATCCCAGGAATCAGTCTGGTAAACCTTTGCTGCACTCCCTCTATAGCAAGAACATCCTTCCTCAGATAAGGAGACCAAAACTGCACATAATATTCCAGGTGTGGCCTCACCAAGGCCCTGTATAATTGCAGCAAGACACCTCTGCTCCTGTACCTGAATCCTCTCGCTATGAAGGCCAACATACCATTTGCATTTTTTACCACCTGTTGCACCTGCACGCTTACCTTCAGCGACTGGTGTACGAAAACACCCAGGTCTCGATGCTTATTCCCCTCTCTCAGTTTATAGCCATTTAGATAATAATCTGCCTTCCTGTTTTTGCTACAAAAGTGGATAACCTCATATTTATCCACATTATACTGCATCTGCCATGCATTTTCCCACTCACTCAACATGTCCAAATCACCCTGAAGCCTTTCTGCACCCTACTCACAACTCACCCTCCCGCCCAGTTTTGTGTCATCTGCAAATTTGGAGATATTACATTTAGTTCCCTCATTTAAATCATTAATATATATTGTGAATAGCTGGGGCCCTAGCACCGATCCCTGCGGTACCCCACTGGTCATTTGGAAAAAGACCCATTTAACCCTACTCTTTGTTTCCTGTCTGCCAACCAATTTTCTATCCATCGCAATACACTACCCCCAATCCCATGCGCTTTAATTTTACATGCTAATCTCTTATGTGGGACTTTGTCAAAAGCCTTCTGAAAGTCCAAATAAACCACATCCACTGGCTCCCCCTCATCAACTCTACTAGTTACATCCTCGAAGAATTCTAGTAGATTTGTCCAGCATGATTTCCCTTTTGTAAATCCATGCTGACTCTGTCCGATTCTACCACTGTTCTCCAAGTGCTCTGCTTTAAAATCTTTGATAATGGACTCTAGAATTTCCCCCACTACCGCGTCAGGCTGACTGGTCTATAATTCTCTGCTTTCTCTCTACCTCCCTTTTTAAATAGTGGGGTTACATTAGCTACCCTCCAATCTGTAGGAACTGTTCCTGAGTGTATAGAATTTTGGAAGCTGACCACCAATGCATCCACTATTTCTAGGGCCACTTCCTTAAGTACTCTGGGATGTATACCATCAGGCCCTGGGGATTTATCAGCCTTCAATCCCATCAATTTCCTCAACACCATTTCTCTAATCCCGATTTCTTCCAGTTCCTCTCTCTCACTAAGCCGTGTTCCCCAACATTTCTGGTATGATATTTGTGTCCTCCTTTGTGAAGATAGAACCAAAGTATGCATTTAGTTGGTCAGCCATTTCTTTATTCCACATAATAAATTGTCCCGTTTCCCATGGGTCATTGCTAGGACCACTGCTTTTTTTGCTATATATAAATGATTTGGATCTTGGATTACAAAGTAGAATTTCAAAATTTGCCGACGATACCAATCTTGGAGGAGTGGCAAATATTGAGGATGATATGAACTGCCTGAAACAGGACATAGATGGACGAGCAGAATGGGCAGACTAGTGGCAGATGGAATTTAATACACAAGTGTGAGGAGATGCATTTTGGCAGAAGCGATAGGGTGAGGCAATATAGATTTAACAGCACAGTTCTCAAGAGTGTGCAGGAACAGAGGGACCTGGGGTTCATGTGCATAGATCTTTGAAGGTAGCAGGACATAATGAGAGTGTGGTGAGCAAAGGATGTGGGATCTTGGGATTCATAGAGGCATAGAGTACAAAAGCAGGAAAGTTATGCTCAACCTTCATAAAGCTCTCGTTATGCTCCAACTAGAGTATTGCATCCAGTTCTGCTCACCACACTTTAGGAAGGATGAGAGGGTCCTTGAGAGGGTGCAGAGGAGATTTACCAGAATGGTTCTAGGGATGGGGGGGATTTTAGTTACAAGGTTAGGTTGGAAAATCTGGGGTTGTTCTCCCTGGAGCAAAGGAGAGCGAGGGGAGATTTGATAGAGGTGTACAAGATTATGTCAGGCTTAGATAAGTTAGACAAGGAAAAACTGTTCCCATTAACTGATGGCGCAAGGACAAGGGGACACAGATTTAAGATTTTGGGCAAGAGATGCAGGGGGAATGTGAGTAAGACCTTGTTACGCAGTGAGTGGTAATGACGTGGAACTTGCTGCCCACGAGGGTGGTGGAAGCGGAGACAATCAATGATTTCAAAAGGAAACTGGATGTCACTTGAAGGAAATAAACTTGCGGGGCTACAGGGATCGAGCAGGGGAATGGAATTGACTGGATTGCTCTGCACACAGCCAGCATGACTCAATAGGCCGAATGCCCTCCTTCTATGCTGTATATAACCAAAACAATGCACAGATCAGTCAGCAACACAAAGTGAGGATAGGTTAAACTTTCAGATGGAACATATCAAATTAAGTATAGCTAAAAGATTAACCAGTCTTACTTTTTCAGATGCTGTCAATATTGTGACATACCTCAGGCATTTTCAGTTGATCATATAGGCTTGCATTCATATTGGAATGAATAGCCATTTTGAGAGCATTACATATACGGCTTCCCGTAAAGATGCATTACTCCACATCTAGGAGAGTTGGGCAACAAGATTAAATACAATGCTGCTGAATATTCTATCAACAATAAACTCACTTGGTGTTGATGAATGGCTATGGGTACCAGCCTCATAGTAGGAGCCTAGTGTGATCACAGTTACCGAAAATTAGCCCACAATATTGTTAGCTTAACCAGGGCATGTCATTTCTTGGAATCTACTGCAGATACGAGATGGCAGGGAAAGGCATTACCCAAAGAAAATGAGAAAAAAAGTGAAAGTAATCAAGAGGAAAAGGTGTCAATAAATCTAACGAAGAACAAATTCAATTTCAACGTTACATCAGTGCACCTGTCATTGATGTAGGTAGTTTTTATATCAGGATTCTACAATAGGAGATATTCATTATTTTTCCAATAAAAGGGTATAGATCTGGAACATTAGAAATAATGAATGCTCTCTGCGCAGCATTAGCACAACTGGGTTGCCCAAGAATTCATTGTCTTCACACTTCTTTTATTACAAGAGTAATCCAGTGTCATAGTGCTTGAACATTTTTTCCCCAAAAATTAATTTTACGAAGTGTGGAGGATGGGACGCCAGCCAGAACAACATTGGAATAATAAGTTGGACAAAGACATTAATGAGGTCTTCAGCTGCAAATGAGCTGAGCTATGAACAAAGACAAGATGTTACAGAGTGAAAGTAGTTGGTCTTTGCTGGAGAATATGAAGCTAGAAGTTCAGCTTGTGATCAAACAAAGACACCACGGTTCAGTTTCAAAGAGTTTGGTTCAGTCAGAGACAGTGACCAGGACTTAGTGACAAGGGTATGAAAAGTGCGTTTGGGTTTGTTGCAGGGATGGCAGAAATTGAACATTGGCTTCAGTCATTCCAGTACTTCGCTGGAGATAAGAAAGGCAAAGAGCCTTGTTTGTGTTGTTCCTCTTAAACCCAAAGTAATATGTTGGATGAACTTAGATCATGCCAATAAACTTGGGATTTCTTAAAGTACAGCAACTACTCAATTTATTTCTGCTCTCCCTTTCCCAGCTCCTGAAATGTGCAGCAAATTACGGAGTCGAGAGAGAGAACGAGAGAGAGAACGAGAACGAGAGAGAGAACGAGAACGAGAGAGAGAACGAG